>NW_028261386.1:53323708-53623708 GCF_051295495.1 Thamnophis sirtalis | reverse complement strand
ATCTTTGAAGAATGGAACAAGAAATTATTAACTGTAATATTAACACTGTCAGTAATGATGTCTGCTTCAATGCCTAAACTACATCTAAATATGTTAATGAAGGAATGACAAATAAGGAACAAATTATACCTGAAAGTCAGAGAAAGTACTGAAAAGTGAAAGTAGCCCACAGGAATGTTTTGGAAAAGAATGATTTTACTAGATATGCCTAAGAATCTAGTTGAAATTTTAAAAATTGAAAGGGAAATACAAATGATAAACCAAGGGAATGATATGGAAAATGTTTTTTACTGGATCTAATAAAAGAGATTTGTTAAAACCTCGAAGAATTCTGTGTCATGGGATAAAGAATTGAAGAGAAATAAACTCTTACAACAATATTTGATTGAAACGTAATACTGTTAAGGAATATAAAGTGAGTTTAGTTGATCAAGATTAAAGGCATTTTCTGCAAAGGCATGATAACCCTTTTGATATAAAAATTGAAAAATTAATGTTTTAAGGAATTGCTAATAAACAAGGGATGTGTACAGGATGAAAAGATATTTACTTGTAACCTGTTAGGGTATGAAGAGTTATTACTATGTTTCCACAAAAATAAGACTCGGTCTAAATTTTTTTGTGCCTCCAAAAGAGGCATTAGCTCTTATTTTGGGGGATGTCTTTTCCACTGATTCATCTCATGGCAGAGGCACCAACAACACTGTCCAGCAGGAGTCCATGTGGCCACTGCCAGCCCACTTCTGCAGGCACTTGTCACAACTTGTGCATGGTGTCCCCAGCCTCTGTTTCATCAGCAGAGGCCTTTTCTAATGGCACAAAGCAGTCCGGGGCGGGGGGGGGGATGCTGTATGTGTCAATCCAGAGCTCATTTTTTGGCTGCAGGGGCCTTTCCTGAAGGCCTCTGATGGCGAAACGGAGGCTGTGGGCAACATGCGTAAGTAGTGGCAAGCGGCCAAAGAAGTGGGCCAGCAAGGTGAGGCAGGTGTCAGTGCCTGGGCAGCCTGGGTGCAACTATCCTAAGGTAAGCAGGTCTGGGGCATGTGGGGCAGCTCAACCCCCCATTTCCACCCTAGCTTTATTTTTACCTGTGCGCCTCACTCTACCTCAGGCAACCAGGTGCAATGGAATGAGTGGGATCTTAACTAAGGCTTATTTTGGGGGTGGAAGGTAGGGCTTATTATTGGGGAAACACGGTAGATTTGTTCATATCTGTTGCAAAGGTTGGAAGTCACTTCTTTATATATTCTTTTCCTTTTCTATATTATATTCTTTCTTTTCTTATTCTTCCATGTTCTTTTTTCCTGCACTTTCACTCTTTTTTCCATTTTCTTCCCTTTATGTTTAGTTTGTATTAATCTTATTATTGTAGCTAAAATTATTAATAAAATTATATTTAATAAATGACAAAAGTAAAATGCCATTAAAATATTATCTTACTCCTTGAATACCAGAGCAGATCCCTTTGCAAGATTTGGTACTCCTTGGTGATCTTGATGTTAGGCAAGAATTCATTTTCTGTACAGTTTGGTTTAAAAATTTAGAATTTGATGATACAGTTCAAAACTCAAAAATACACCATATGGCAATGGAAAATGCATTCAGAATTGATGATACAGTTCAAAACTCAAAAATACACGATATGGCAATGAAAAATGCATTATAACTTAGAATGCATTTTCAAAATATGTTTTGTGTTGTGGCCCGGCAGGAGCCGTTGGAGCTGCCGCCAGACTCCGACAGCGAGGGGGCTTATGAGTCGGCCTTGGAGGAGGTGGAGGACCCTGGACAGGGTGTCAACTCCGAGCAGGGCGAGGAGAGACTGGTTGGCCACCAGGTGGCGGCAGAGCATTGGATCAGAGGGAATGTTCAGGAAAACATTTGGGAGTTGTTTCAGGATGCACGCAGGCGCAGGGTTACTCGACCTAAAGAACAACGGAGTAACTACAGGAGGTGATTACGAGCAGCTGATGCTGATTAAAATCCTCTTCTGATTATAAAAGGGACTGTTTGTGTCACGCCCTGGTTGCAGGAGTCAACGTTCTCGTTCACATTCATGATTCAGAGAAACCAACTTGGATAAGTGGTTTGTTGTGAGAAGCTTGTTTGCATTGCCTAGGTTCATAGTAATTGCTGCCAGAGAGCTTATCTCTTTGTTTATGTGGCTTGCAGCCAACAAGAGTCTTGCCTGATTAAAGGAAACCTTTTAATTACGTCTGTTTTGGCTTTCGTTCCTGGACGGAGAAGGGGGGATCAGAACAGTTTTGTATGATATGTATACAACAAATATGTATATTTTGGGAAAAGAAAACCAAAGTTAAAATATCATAGGTGGGATCAACTATATTAACTCATGTGGAAATGGCACAGTTTAGAAATAAACTGAATCACACATGCCTATCCCAATCTTCTCAATTTTTCCAATGTTTTTTAAAATAATGCAGTCCTTTCATTTCTTAAAAAAAAACCTAGCCAAATGTAATTCTCTTGGCAATTTTTTAACATAGAAGGGTTGAGCTTAGTAGCACCATAATTGTGCTTCTAAACAGTATAATAATTATATAATTCACATTGGATTTTGGGTAGCATTTAGAATTGAGTCAGTTGGCAGCCCTTTAGTAGTTTCACTATTCATTGATATTTATAAATTCTAAACCAGAAGTCATCAACTGTTGTGAAATAGCAAATCTGACAACTCCTCCTCCTCATAAATGCAGACACAGAAAAGGAGAAAATTACAGAAAACTACAAAGATGTTACAAAAGAAAACCTTGGAGAGTTCTTAGTGAGTTCTTGCAAGATTTTGGCCATCTCCTAAATTTTTGCACTGGATTACACCATAAGCTTTTAATATTTATTTAATTATAATGGGATGAAAAAGATTTCTTGTAATTGCCAGAAGTGTTCTGGTATCCTTGTATACTGTGCTACCACTCCCATAAGACTAGACGTTTCATATTTAACTTTGCACAATTCTCTCCTTAAACTATGATAGAAGATTTACTGCTGTACTCATACTACAGCACAGATGTGAGTTCCTTATGCCATTTCATATCTGCTACAATTGTAATTGCTAATCATACCTCTTAGACATGGGCTAATCTTCACAACAGGCTAATAATTAAACTCTTTTAAATGGAACTGACCAAGGATAAAATCTGGGGTCATTAGTTCACCCTACATTTTTCAGGAGTAAGGATTTTTTCTTTCTTTCTAGTTCCTGAAATAATTGATAAAATCTAGTACTACCCTTTGAAGGCAATGGGGAAATGTCTTTGTCTCTTCATTTTTTCATGTTTCAAGGCTTAGCAAAGTTTAAGGAAAATAGCTCAAGCTCTGCAGGTTTTCTGCCAGCTCATTTTTTTTAAACATAGTAACTGTTGTAAGAAACAAATAGATTATAATTGAGTACCTTTCGGGTTTTCTTCCTCTTGTCTTTCCATATCACTTTATACTGTATACTAGTGTATGTGTGTGTGTGTGTGTGTGTGTGTGTGTGTGTGTGTGTGTGTGTGTGTGTGTGTGTGTGTGTGTATGTATGTATGTATGTATGTATGTATGTATTCAGTCCCAAGTCTTGAATGTATACTGATGCTGGCTTGTCTGTCTGCCACGACTAAGGAGGGAGATAAGCCACCCTTGGTTAGGAGCCCAGAAAACAATCTCTATGAAAACAAGGCCTGAACTCACGGACTTCCGTATGTCAGGACAACCTCCCTCTGTTCCGCCTCACTGCTCCCTGACTCAGATGCCACCTGGTGGCCAACAGGCCTCTCTAGTCCCTGCTCTGACTCCGAACACCCCCCAGAGTCTTCCTCAGCCTCCAGGGCAGTCCCATAATGTTCATCGCTGTCAGATTCCACCAACAGCTCAACCGGCCGCTGCTGGGCCACAACAATATGTATGTATGTATGTATGTATGTATGTATGTATGTATGTATGTATGTATGTATCAGTCTTAGAGTAGTAACTATCTTCCTCATATTATTCTGTAAGTCAGTGTCTGGGAACATTTTAGGGCTGAAGAATAGGATATCAATGTTTCAATGAATAAGTAAAAGAAAGCTCACCTGTATATATTGGCTGCAGGAACTCTCCATATTTGTACACCAGGAAAATGTTCCTCTGTTCCTACCAATACACTGAAATTATAGGCATGATTGCACTGGGTCTGAGTAGGCCCTTGTGATCCAGTGGCACCACAGGTCTCAAAGAACCAATTATCTGAAAGAGACACATGCAAGTATATCCTCAGTATCAAATAGGTGTCAGTTAATATCCTCAGCTGCATGCCAACAAATGAAGAATGTACATGAGCCTGTTTAAAGAAATAAATGTTACATTCAATTGTTCCAATATGCCATGTACTCTTATTGGTTAACATAGAAGCCCCCTCTCCTGCAAAGCACATGGAGAATAGATGTGCTGGTAGGAGCAAACTTGGGGGAACTTTGAGATTTGAAGGAGAAAAAATATTTGTAGGAAACAAACAAAAATGAGAGATAATCCCAAAGGAACCCAATAAGGACTGAGTATCTTCAATAGATATAGAGTAGGAAAAAAGCACAGAGAGAAAACTGAAGGAAGAGAGAAAGGAGTAGAGGTATACAACAGATTCAATTCTAATATAGCTTAAGCCTACCCTTTATACTGCAAGAACTATCCCTTAATGCTCCCTAGTTAATGTAAAATCTACAGATAACAAATTATTAGCCCGTAATTTATACCGATGGAGAAAAATGATATCATAAAGCAATTAAAACTTAATTGCAATTGCTTTTAGCTATATTTGTGTGATTTGGGTTTCCCCTCCATTGCGACTTGCATTTTAATTTTTTAAAGTTCAGCTGAATGCTTGAAAATGACTTGAGAATGTCCTTTTTTCCTCTCAGACCTTTACATGTTCAGTTGCAAATTCTGAAAAGTAATAATAATCATATTTATTTGAATGCAAGTGCAGCATTCCCTGTGTTTTGGGCCCCAATAAAGCAGGTGTTCTTATTGTGGGGGAAGCGGTATTCACATTCAAGTAAGAACAGTTCCATGTCAGATCTCCAAAGCCCAAAGAATGATTGGTGGCCTCAGTATACAGATTCCCAACACCTGAAGAGGCCCTTAAAGTGTTCACTCCAAATTAAATTCAGTAGAATTCAGTAGAATTTACTTTCAGAAAACCTGAATGTAGGACTGGAATGTGCTTTGTTGAAGGTTTTTGTATTATTTTGATTGTGTGATACTATTTTATTGATTTACATGAAAGATTAATGGGCAAAATGGGTGCCCTAAATTTTTCAGGAATTTAAATCACAATGAAAATTGTGTGATAACTATATGTTTATTATAACCACTTTTAGAAAGATTATCTTAATGTGAAGGCTTGGAACTTTCTTGTCCATACACCTGCTTCCTGAAATGGGAAATAAAGCCTATGAGACAGAAAAATGAAAAGAATTTGCATCCTTTAGAATTACATTCTTAAACTGAGATTTTTATTGACTGAAATGGGCCTGTCCTATACAGCGACTCATTATGATATACCAGTGAAACAATTTTAGCACATTCAAGGTGGACCCAGTGGATCTTAGAAGCTCCTATAATGACAGTACATGTTCTATATATTCTAATTATTGCATCCTCTGTGCTTTTCTTAACACTGAATCCATTCTTTCTTCCAATGAAACTAAGCTGTCCATATTTTGAAGACCCAGGGGCCAGGATTTCATGACTTTGATGCCTAGAAGTCAGGCTTTCATGACTCTGATGCCATTGGGCAACTGATGTTAATATGGTGATTAATAATTTCTCAAATAAGTGTTAGAACTGAAGGGGACGACAATTTATCATATACTTTCTATGTGATAGCCTTATGCTGTGACAAGATTGCTTATAGCATCAAGCTATAAAGGATGTAATCCTGATCTGTAATATAAATGAAGCTTTGCATTACCTTCAGTGAGGTGTCAAATGCACTCCTGATGTCCCTAGTTTCATAACGCCTCAAGGGAAAGAATGAGAAACTGTGTGGAAGAATCCAAGATTTTCATATTAATGGAGTAAAGATTCTGAAGTAGAATGCAAGCTACATTTCCTATTTGAACCTTTCTCTAGCCAACTTAATCTTTTTTGAGAAGTATTGCACTCTCACAGAAATTCATGTTCCTCTGTTTAACTGCAAATCAGAAAAACAGAGGGATATCCTGCCAGCAATCTTGAAGTCTTAACACTTTTCTGTCCCAGTAGGTTTAGACCAGCTGTAACAGAGCATATGTTAAATAAAATGAGCAAGCAAAAGTTTATACCAGGAATATTAAGAAACGGTTGTGTTATCTCTGGTGAAAAATTAAACATGTTCCCTCAAGTGGTAGCAAGTGACCTTGAAAAAAGATATTTTTTAAGGAAAGAGAAGAATCATACAGCAAGAGAGAAGATTAAACAAGAAAAATTGAACTGTGAAGATTTATCCCCATGTCTCATTAAGAAATAAGGGCAGTTTAATTGTTGTTTAATGAGTTTTCTATATTATGAGCTTATCCTTTACATTCTAAGTTTGACATTGCTTAATTCTTTACATTTTTTTTCTGACACTGCTAATTGGTGCCCAAACATAAAGTAAGAGTGCTAAAAGATGTGTGACACCATTTCGTATTCATAAACCTGTATGCCTAAATATATGTGACCTTCAAGCCTGAAAGAATTTGCAACGCTTTGTATGGCAGGCATATCATTACGACAGCTAATCATATATAAGGAATATAATGTATTAAAAAAAGTTAGGAGCTATATCCAATTATTCATACTAATCATTTCAAACTAGTACTAGTGGTCATTGCTTGATGAAAATAGCAACCATTAGACGGCATTGAGCCATTGACAAAAATATTATTTGGATAATTTCTATCTTTTTTGTGCTGTTACAAAATCACCTGATAACGATGTCAAAGAAGCATTTCTTATTCTGTTAAGAATTTTATTGAATCTAAGAATCATTTATTGAAAAACAATTCTGGAGAAGTATTGCTTCATAATACCTTCAGTATTATTTCCAATTGAATTTCCTATTTTTCTTTCTTAATCTTATGTTTAACGTTGGCTCAAATGTCTACTTTATTCTGAACAGAACCTGTGGCCACAAGATGTTGGTCTGATGACAATTTTCTACCTCTAAGGACCACTGTCTTCCCCATCATTTCATTTTCTATCTTTAAAAATTACTTTTCATACTTGTTTTAGTAGATTTGTAGATCTTCAACAGGGGGTCAGGAAGTAATATCCAGCAGGGGCTGTGGTATAATTCAAACAAATCTGAATTTTCCTTTCCTTTTGAAATGCTAAATAGGATCCACCTATATGAAAGGGCTGATAGGCCCCTAATTCCCTCAATCCAGTTTTTGCCATCTCTTGGCAGACAGCAGCTTCTCAGAACGTAAGATGTCCTTACTATCAGAGATCCTGGGAAGAACATCTGGAGCCTTTCCTTCATAAAGTATGTATTCTTTTGCCTTGCCTTGTGAAGCATCTCCAAGAATATGCCAATGTGGACAATGCGCATTATAAAGAATCAGAGACTTGGTGGGAACTGGACCAGTCCCACATTGGGCAAAAGAAAACAAATAACTTCAGGAGCTAACAACATCAGCCTTTTATTTTAACTTTCATTTTATATGCTCTACTGAATAGACTTAGCCTAGGGTAAATGTGGTTATTGAGCAATTGGAAAATAAAAATACATTCAAATTAAAAATGAAATAGATTACCCCTAGGGAATAAAAGGTTTAAGACTCAAAAATGAAGAATATAAGGCCCAAGCCTATGCTGATGACTTAGTATTTGTTCTAGAGGATCCATTAGAATCCAGCCAGAAATTAATTAAAAAATTAGAATAATATGGCGAAGTGGCAGGACTAAAGATCAATAAAGACAAAACAAAAATGATAACCAAGAACATGATAAAAAAGCAAGAAGAGGAACTGGAAGTAGCAACCAGAATGCAAACAACTAAGAAAGTGAAATACTTGGGGATCTGGGTGTCGGCAAAATGTTCCACAATTAAAGATGATAATTATAATAAATTAGTGATACAAATAAAGAAAGGTTTAGAAAATTGGAAAAATATTCAGCTATCACTCATGGGATGTATAGCGACAATTAAAATAAATATTGTACCAAAAATCTTATTCCTGTTGCAAGTCGCATTTATTAATCTGGGTAAAAAATTCTTTCAAGAATTAAACAAAATAAGCGCTAGGTTCATTTGGCAGGAACGAAAAGCGAGGATTAAACTAAAATCAATGCAAGACAGCAAGGAGAGGGGAGGTTTAGCATTACCAAATTGGGATTTATACACATCAGCAGTAACAATAACATGGATGAAGGATTGGATAGAGCTAAAGAATAAAAGAATTTTGACCTTAGAAGGCCATGAATTACAAGCAGGCTGGCATACATTCCTATGGGATGATAAAAATAAAATGCACAAATACTTTCAAAATCATTTAATTAGAAGAGCGTTATTGCAAAAATGGCTCAAAATCAAAAAAATTCACTATGTGAAAATTCCGAATTGGCTATCACCAACAGAAAGGACAACCCATCCAAATTTTATAGATTTAAACAAAATGCTAAGATACAGAGACTTAATTGATAGACAGGGAAATTTAAAAACAATTGAAGAATTGGCAGAACAGAACACAAAGTTGACTGGCTAACTTACCTCCAAATCAAAACTAAATACAATAATGATACTAAATTATATGACATCAAAACAGAACCACACAAATTGGATAAAATTATTCAAAGCTCAGATAGAAAGATGATAGGGAGAATATATAAATTTCTCCTGAAGTATAAAATGGAAGAAAAAATAGTGAAAGAACAAATGATAAAATGGGCACAGAACTTTGGCTATAACATTGAATTAGACAAATGGGAAAAATTTGGGGGAACAAACTTAAAAATGACACAGTTGCATACAAGGAAAACCAGTACAAAATGTTTTACAGATGGCACCTGACACCAACAAGGTTAGCTAAAATCTTAACAAATACCTCCCCAAAATGTTGGAAATCCGAATCAATACACGGAGCATATTATCATTTATGGTGGATCTGTGAGGAGGCTAAATTTTTTTTGGAAAAGGATCAAAAATTGGCTGGAGGCAATAACAGGGGTTAAAATAGAATGGAAACCAGAAGTTTTTTTATTAGGAAAATGTCTGCGAAATACAAAAAAGAAATCCAGTATTTAATATTACATATAATTATGGTGGCAATGATTGCCTTTGCCCAGAAATGGAAAAACAAATTAACTCCAAGCAAAGATGAAATAATAAGAAAGGTTATGGATTGTGCTGAAATGGACAAACTAACTAAAGAAATCTAGGGAAGAGAAGAATCAGAATTCTACCAGATATGGGATAAATGGTATAGGTGGATGGAGGAAAGAAACAAGAATCAATGAAGGAATATAACAAAACTCAAAAATAATAGTTATGAGTAAAATAAGAGGGTTAAGAATGGTGAAATCCAAATGAAATACAATAGAAGGGAAAATAATATAAGGTGAGCGATATCGATTGATAATTGCTATTAGAAAGAACAGGCAGCTCCTGTTCATATTGTATTGTGTAAATGTGGTGTACGTCTAAGTTTTGTGTGTGTGTATTTTACATGTTTGTTAATGAAAAAAAGAATAAAAATAAATAAATAAAAATGAAATAGATTACCATTTCCGTTTTCCAGTTTTGGAAAGGTATGTGTTCCATCCCTTTATGAGGTTTAACTATTAACATGTATATGAAGTTTATATCTTAGTCTGAATACAAGTATGAAGCAAAGGCTTATGCCACAGATTGATTTAATTCACTTTCCCTCTACCAAGAAATTTACGTAGAACCCACATTGATCTAAAAGCTTTATTAAGTGTAGCATTTGCCCGAAGCTTTAAGCATATCAAATATCCAATGCTCCTTTAAACACAGCCTATGATACTTTGGAGAAGGAAGAAGTCATTTCCAGTAAAAATCAATATTTCTCTTTTGTGTATTATTGATTTTTTTCCCCCACTCGTCCCTCCAAGAACCGAGGAAAAGAAATTTGCAGGGTGTCACGTACAGGCCATTAAAACACCGTACAGAACAGATTCTATAGGTTGCTACATGTTTGGGGGAAATTCCGTTTACAGCACAGCTTTTGATCTCCATAAATGAAAGCAGGTGTGGTGAAATGGAACCCCTTTAACTAGCTCCAGAAACTCTGGTGTAGCATTTTTCATCTGCAGACAACATAATGCTGTTCTGCATTGCATTGGCAAATGAATGTGTTTCTCTTTGTTCTGTATTACCAAACAGAGAGATACATCAATTGGATAATCCTGTTATCTCAAGCATGCCTACAAATTGTAAAATCCAGCTAAATGTAAACCAAGTTGCTGGATATATAATCAATTGCTCAACTCTTCAGAAGAAATACTGATTCAGCACAAAAGGGGGTGATTGCCTTGCAGTTAAGCATAATTCTGAAAAATCCAGGTGCAAATTAGCCTCCAACAAAAATACATTTCAAGTAAGGATTCTCTACTGTCACTTTGTTTGGATCTGTTGCCCTTTTTATGGCTTCAAGCAATGATTTGTATATATGATTCCTGCTATATAAGATGATATTTTTGCATTCATAGGTTTTACCCTAAGCAGTCATAGGACACTATTTGTCCACTGGGCAAAAAGTTTGCACATTATTTCATGATATATACACGCAAACAAACTATCTTAATACAGGCCTTGGCAGCATGAAAAAACAACACATTATTTGGATTATTTGTATCATCTGTTGAATAGAAAGTTGAGGAGCTGAATAGAACTGAGCCCAGTATTTCAGTGGTTTGCCCTTATAATCATCCCTGTCAATATGTACTTTTTAAGGGGATTAAAGCTGATGCAATTTATCACTTAGAAATTGTAGATTTCAGCAAAAGAAATATTGCAGCCACCTAAGCTATATTTATTCCACCTCTGCAAAGTCCTCAGTGGATTGTGATGTCAGGAGACTTGTACATGATTGGCTTTTCTATCATCCAAGTCATTCAATCTCACAATTAAAACAATGTTCTGATATTTTAGGATGTAAGAGTCTATTGAAACAAGCATTTTCACTCGTTTTCATATTTACAGCAACTGATAAAGTATACCACACTTTATCCTTCCTTGTTACTATTAAACACAAAGAAGTCTTATTTTAGGTTCATTTGCTGTACAAAGACTATTTTAAAGGTAAAGGTTCACCTCACACATATGTGCTAGTTGTTCCCGACTCTAGGGGGCAATGCTCATCTCTGTTTCAAAGCCGAAGAGCTTTGTCCAAAGATGTCTCTGTGGTCATGTGGCTGGCATGACTAAATGCCAAAGGTGCACGGAACGCTGTTACCTTCCAACCAAGGTGGTCCCTATTTTTCTACTTGCATTTTTACATGCTTTCGAACTGCTAGGTTGGTAGAAGCTGGGACAAGCAATGGGACCTCACTCTGTTATGTGGCACTAGGGATTTGAACGACCAAACTGCCAACCTTTCTGATTGACAAACACAGCATCTTAGCCACTGAGCCACCGTGTCCCTAAAGACTACCGTATTTTTCAGAGTATAAAACATGCCTTTTTTCCTCAAAAAAGAGGCTGAAAATCTGGGTGCGTCTTATACACTGAATACAGCATTTTTTGCCTCCTGAAACCCTGTCCCTTCATCAAAATGGCCGTGCATAGCTTTCAGAAGTCTTTCAGAGAGTTCCTGGAGGCTGGAGAGGGCAGAAATGACTGAAAAATGACCTGCTTTTTTGCCCCCCCCCCCCCCCAAGCAGCACTCTATAAGTTTCCTAAAGAATATCCATGTCTGTTTGGACAAAAAATGGGCCTGTTTTTGCGAAAAATGGGCCGTTTTTTGTTTTGGGGGGCCCTCAGGAGTACTCTACAAGCCTCCTAAGGGCTATTCATGCCCTTTTTTGAAGAAAAAAATTGGGCCCGTTTTCATGAAAAATGGGCCATTTTTGGGAGGTTTGCAGAGTGCAAATTTTTTTTTAAATTTTTCCTCTTCAAAACCTTGCTTGTCTTATACTCCGGTGCGTCTTATACTCCAAAAAATACCATATTTTATTTTGCATCAAAATCCGAATTTTTCCTTTTTCCTGCTGAAACCCTCTTTGTAGGTCCACTATAACAACATATCTTCTGACACCACAATTTTGTATAGAGCCCCTTTATGTAATGCTGCCAATGCAGGAATGATGGAATAATTAGAACAAAGCATTGTCTTCTATGAAACTGCAAATCATGCTATGTAAGAGGATCTGATTTTCAACAGAGGGATAATTTCAAGATCACATAAAGTGTCTGTACCACTTTATGCTGTACTGGTGAGACCACACTTAGAATGCTGTGTCCAATTCTGTTCACCACAATACCCCCCCCCCAAAAAAAAAAGTTGAGGCCCTAGAAAGAGTTCAGAGAAGAACAACAAGAATAAGAAGGGTTCTAGAGATTAAACTATATGATGAATGACTGTAGAAACTAGTAAGTCTATTCTAAGAAAGAGAGAAATCAGGGGAGATATAATCACATTCTTCCAGTATCTGAGGGACTCCAAAGCAGCTGGCAGGACCAGAAATAACAGATGGAAGATTATTAAAGAGAGATCCAACCTAGAACTAAGAAGAAATTTCCAGACAATGTGAACAATTAATTAGTGGAATGGCTTACCTCCAGAGGTTGTGAGTGTTTCATCACTGGAAGTTCAAGAAGCGATTGAACAGCCATTCATCTGGAATAGTATAGGATCTCCAATCATGGGCAAAGAGTTGAAGACCTCCAAGGTCTCTTCCAACCCTATTATTCTATGATCTATGTTTTCTACTTTCATGAAGTAAGAAGGACCAAGTGTTATTTTGTTATGGTCCCAATTCCCTTGAAATTAGATTTATCCCATGTTTAACAACATTCCAGGAGACAGTAAAAACCCGAACTCATCTGGAGCACAATTGGAAGCTAATTACTCACCATCAATAATCATTATTGCAATTGTTGTTTTATTGTTTTTGCTGGATTAGATGACAATGCTTCCATCAAGATTATTAGGAATATGACATTTATAATGATAAATTATTCAATATATACCATAGATATTTTAACTTGTAATTGTATTGTTGATGTTTTAACTATTGTTTTTATAAATATCAAGAAATTTTAGATAATCAGCTTTATATAAATGCAATGGATAAATATATGTATTCATATAGTCATGCAAGAGAAAAATATTTTCCACCATGAAGTGGCCTAAAATTAATTTCAGTTTCAGGTAGATGTTAAAATGATTTGTCTCTTGAAGTCAATACTCATAATTTACACCATTTATAGGCTTTAAGAACTAATACTGCACCCTGTATTTCTTAACCATTTTATATGATTTATATTGGAGAGATCACCAAACATCTGGAAGAAATATGTCCTGAAATTAAAGAAAGCCCAGGAACATGTTGCTGATGAAGAGCAGCTGGTTAAGAGCTCTCCTTTCACCTCAACATATTGAAAAAGCAAGTAGCCAAGAATCAAAGTTACAAGATATTGCAATACACTAGCACAGCAGTCCCCTCTTGGAATCTATTCATGTAATTCTCAACTGTCACTTGCAGAGACCAAGAGAGCCAATGTAAAAGCACAATTATATGTATTGGAACAAACCAACCCAGCCCAGCTATTGATCAGAAATCTAATAATTCTAATGACAAGTCTTGAGAGAACCTATGTGCAGTTGGAACTGTTACCTCAGCAGGCTTTCAGGGACATGGAAATTTCCACAGGAAGTACCCAATATCTCTGAGGTACCACCCAATCTCCTTGGAATGCCATCAAGGAAGGTGGTTGACTATTTCTGTGCTTCTTTACCTTATCTATAGGGTGCCAGCTTCTCTGTATAATTAAGTAAACTAGCAAGCATAGACATATGCGTGTCACAGTGTGTTTAGTATTGCTTTGAAGGACCCATCTTTATTCAGCTGAAAAAATGTGTACAGCTTATTGAGGCAAATACCTGGACTCTGCCTTTATTTCTACTCTTTCTACCAAGCCACACCTGAGATTGGCAAAACACAACTGCCTCCCATAGGGTTTACCAGATTCTTTAACAAAAGTAGTAAGCCAAACTTTAAAGCAGTGGCTGACCCATATGGTGACCCACAACAGTCCCCCCTCCCGACTGACTGCCTCTCAGCATCAGGACTTCCAAGGAGCTATCAGAGTTAATAATAACTATCTGGCACTCCTGCTCAACATCTACCATATCTTGCAAAATAGAGCATGGCTAATGTACAGAGTTGCTTAAACAACTGTAAGTATTTTAAGATTAATTTTAGAAAACTTAATCTGACCTACAGGGAGAAAAGACATATATTCAGTGGGAGTAGAAAGCAATTTCGCTGCTCAAAAATGTAAGCATGCTACTATAAGGAGAACAGCAACAGGCATCTTAACTGTGCTTCATAGGTCTAAGTACATTAACATAAGTACTTCTGAGCCAACAGTTAATTAAGGAGATTTATTCAAGAAAAGCTTTTATTAAGATTAGAAAACGCATCACATAATTACATATTGCTTGAACCTAATACTACCTGGCAAAAATCATTCTCTAACAGACTTTTCCCATCCCAGGAAAAACATAATATAACTTTGTAACATTATCGCTTAGTATGCCTTTTCTTGGTGGCATAAACTTTCCTAGACACATGATGTCTTTTTCCCCTATACCACAGCCAGAAGATACTAATCTGATCCAGCCTCTTCCTATTAACATTCAAACTGGATGACCTCACACTTATTGGTCTCAACATGAAATGGGACTGCCCATTAAAAAAGGCATCAGATTATATATATGCAGGAGAACATCCTGGAAATGCAGGAGGAGATGAAATTTAACATCAGCACAAGTGGCAAACCAAGAATTTGTGTTCAGTGAACTCCCAGGGTCTATGGGGAATGTGAGAGTGGTTGAAGGTCAAGGTTGCAGGAAAATGGGAAAAGATTGTGTATGTTGAGTCAGATATGCTCTACTTTGGCTTCTACCTGTCAGCATGGAAGCCATCTTTTACATTGGGCTTTCAAGCCTGCCACATTTTCTACTGTGGGAAAATGGGAGGGAGGATTGTATGGACTATGGGTGCTATGTAGTTAAAATAAAATTTCTTTCTCAGGAAGTCAAGGACAATGTGTCCTGTACTTGCCCTGCATCTGGATGGGTGTGCTTGAGAAACATCTCCAGTCTGGAATGGTGCCTGATTGGGCCATGTGATGGACATGTGGGTGCTGGGCACGGTCTTGAACTTTCAAGTGGGTGGGGAAAACCTGGAAGCCTTCAGATCCAGGTTTTCCCCGATGTGCCAATATGACATCTGTAATAAAATGGAACTTTGAGGAAACTCAAGCCTTGGAGTCTTCTTTTATTGGGGGTGTTACTTGGAACCTTGACATTATCACTATATAATGCAGCCATGTGCAGATCACAGGGGGGAGGGGGAGGAGATGAAGATGCTTTAGATGTACTTGTAAAACTCCACCTAGCTTTTTTTTTAATGAATTTAGGACACATAAGAAAATTATAACAAAATAACATAATTTGTTATATCAATGCCTTCACACATAAACCAATATTTAGGAGAGGAAGTTTTATACTTTATTTCTAACCTCAATCCCAATAAAGTGCTGAGAAGTAATAAATAAGTAATTGTAGGTCTATGCAATTAAATTACTTATTATTTGTTTTCTATGTGTATTTTCTTAATGCCAATGTTGTTGCTAGAGACGTCATAATAATAAAAAAAGTCGTGCCATTTAATTCCTGGAAAAAAGGATGAATATCGTGTCCTAGACAAATAGCTAGACAAAACATATCTCAATAATTTACAAGACAACCATCTAACACAGTAAAGAAGGAAACTTTTCATTTGTGTTGTTCCTGCTTAATGGCATCTCTGTGTGCAATGGAGTGGGACTTAGCACATTAACTTTTTTCTGCAATAAGTTGGAAAGAGGTTAATGATGGAAGGAAACGTGGAAGATGGCCTTCAAGTTTGCGATGGATCTGCAGGAAGGCTGAAGATATCTATATCTATATCTATATAGTATATTGTTACATAGCAATAAATAGTCAAATGGAGAGACTGGGAAGAAGCACAGTAATGAAGAATATAATGGGTCTTTCTGCTCTGTGGAAATTAAATGGCTTTGTTAGTTGTGCAAAAGAAGACCAAAGGCAGTGAAGGAAATTGCAGAGAAGTTAAATGAGTCATGTATGTCAACCCTCATTGCACAGGATATTAGAAACATCCACACCCCAGACCTTGAGGGGGGGGGGAGATGTAATCTGAAGAATTCTTAATTTGCAAGTTGGGTGGCCATGAACAATGATTAAATAAAGAACTGACCTCTGTTAATTAGAAGTGAGAAAGACCATTTGAGCCGACAAATAGAAAAAGCAAAAGGAAAGAGGCACAGGAGTGAAGGCACAGGAGCATGCCAGTCA
The DNA here is from genome assembly GCF_051295495.1 of Thamnophis sirtalis. Taxonomy (NCBI): domain Eukaryota; kingdom Metazoa; phylum Chordata; class Lepidosauria; order Squamata; family Natricidae; genus Thamnophis; species Thamnophis sirtalis. Next base: position 53,607,158 of record NW_028261386.1, on the reverse strand, counting down.
AAGAGAGGCAGTGAACTGTCTGGTTGTGTTTTTTATTTCTTTTGTGATGTATATTCTGATTATCTGCTGGGAAGGCACTGACTGTTTTAAACTAATGCCATTTTGATCTGTGCTGTTGAATCAAAGTAGCTGTGCAAATTGCTTTCAAGTGTATTTTTGCTCTTCCCTTTTCCACCATGTTGTTATCTCCTCTGATTCCTCTGTACCTTGGCTCTAGTTTTTCATCCAACCTCTTCCCCAGTCCCTCCCTTTTCTTTCTTACATGTATAGAGCTGCCCATCTTATGTTGAACTCTGGCAACTTCCAGTCAACAATCAAAACAACATTAGTAAAAAAAAAAGTATAACATAAGTCTGTTAAAACCATTAATGCTGAAAACATGGCATCAAAGTTAACCTTCCAACATCCTCATTAAGACCTCTTACCTGCTTCATCCCATTCCAGTGTTTAGGGGGAAAGCCAGGACTTAAGTGCTTTATGGAATATTAGGAAGGTATAGGTAAATTTCAAAGGAAAGGATCATAGGACTTCCTAGCACAGGGTTTTCCTAAGTCCTGTGAGATGGCAATATTCAAGGGAATCATTAAACAGCAACATTCCCACCCTATCTCACCTGGTAGGATGGGTAAGCTGTCCTTAGAGAGAGGCAATCCCTCGGATAATTTGATCCAGTTCCTCATAGAGATTTAAAGGTAATATTGAATTGCACCTGGAATGAAATTGGGAGGCAGTGCAGCTTGCACAGCAGAGTGTTATATGGGTAAACCTAGGTGCACTCATCACTGTACATGCGCCTGCATTCTGGACCAGTTATAGCTTCCAAGTGGTCTTCAAGGGCAACTCCATTGCACCTTTGCAGTAATCCTAATGGGAAATGACCAAAGTATGAGTAACTGTAAGCAAGGCTTCCTGGTTTGAGAAAGGGCTCAACTGGTGCATCAGATGAGATCAGAACTGGTACAACACTACCCCCCCCCCCAGCCACAGGTCCCACCTGTTCCTCAAAGCAGGATCCAAGGATCCAGGCGAACCTCCAAATTGTACACTAGCTCTGTCCGTGGAAGTGCTATCTCATTTGGGCCTGGTGGGGGTAACAATCCATAGCACTCTACTGTATCTTGCCAGGATTGAGTTGGGGCCAAGATATGTCCATGATCGAGGCCTGATGGCAGTCTCCCCCAGACCCAGATCATGATGCCACTGCTGGAGGCAAGAATCAGAGCTAATGTGTGGCCCACTGTGTGATGGACAAGTTGGCCAGATCCATGGCTGCCATGATGTCCATGAATTCCCATACTACCTCAGAACCCAGACTGAGAGGAAAGGCTGCAACCCCAGAATCCTAAACCTGGTGAACTTCACTGCCAGTCCACAGGATCATGGACAGTGATGCTTTTACAGTACTGGAAGAAAGGTAAGTGAGCAGTCATCTCCACTAATCCCTATGGTCCGACCTCACAAAAAGGGTCTCACATCTGGCAATGTCTGAGACAGAGCCTCCAGTGGCCACCAGAGACTCCCAAAAGACAACAGACACTCCCCTATCCCTGCCATGGAGTTGCAATTGGGCCACACATGAAATCCCAGAGGGCACATTTCAGAGAGGGGAACAACCCCTCCCCCCATTGCCAAAACAGGTTTCAATGATACAGGTCAGGCCAGTATTCTTATCCACATTTAATGGTCAGCAGGCAGAATCCATCCTGATCATATTCCTCATTACATTTCTTTTGGCAATGTAATTTAATGGTTGTTATGCATATTACAGGAATATTACTGTGGTTTTGGAGATTATTGTAAGAGCAAAACCTGCATTCCTGATCCTGGATGAAATGGGAATTACATAGAATCTTGACTTCATGTAGTGTCTACAGAAAGGTAGGCTGTCCATCATAGATGTTCTGTAGTAAGAGCAGACTTTCTGTGCATTTCCTAATATGTCTACTCCTTCTACATCTTAAACATTTACCAAAAAGGAATCATTCTCCTTTAACCACCCAGTATTTTTAGGCCAGTTAGCTATTGTATAATCATTATTGGGCAAAATGATTTTTCATCAGTGCCTCCGTGATTTTATTTTCATTTTGTCCCCAGACCATGAGCGAGACAGCATTGAGTCACTGTTAGCTGAATTGAATCAGAATAGCGTTTCCTTCTTCTGTCACCATCCAAGGGCAGCCTTAAGAGTTGCAAAATCTGTTAGTATTTGCATTCCAGTATTTTAGAGGGAAGTCAGCAGACTGGCAGAGACTGGGAACCAAGGCAATAAAGATGGAGTAGAATCATCAATGTGAACAGCAAATTTTATGCCTATATAGCTTGTTACCAATTCAAGATGGATGGGTAGCACTGCAATATGGTTGTGGGGAAAAACACTTCGACAGCTGAAGTCAGATCTAAGACTAATGCATCTAACACTTCCACCACAAATGCTTTTTGGATTAGAACTGGCCACTGACTGAGTTAACTGCCACTTTATATAGAAATCGAATTCTGCAGACATCTTTATTGCATTATGCCAACAGTTCAGTTAGCATAATTGCATGCAAAGAGCCAACAAATGCAATTTTATTGTAATTAATATTTGCTCTGCTGTTCCTTTCAACTCCTTTATCTGATTAACTCATGTGACTCACAATCTTGCCTAGGAAATGCCATTTGCCATCTGAAAAAAGGATCTACCTTCTGACAGACTCTGTGGGAGCCATTTGGCTGGCAGAAGCTAGAAGGGAGGAGCCAGCAAGGAGAGAAATAAAAGTAACAATAATATCACACACATACACACACATACACACACACACACAGACACATATGTATTTCTCCGTGTGTAATCTATCTATCTATCTATCTATCTATCTATCTATCTATCTATCTATCTATAATATTACACTCATACACTCACAGATATATGTGTGTGTAATATTAAGTACATATGTATATGTATATAAAATTACAACACAAACACACGCATATCAGAACTGATGTTGGCCACAGGTGATAAATGAAACATAATCAAAGACACAGAATTTGACAAGTTTTCAATAGATTGGAAGTAAATGGTAGAAAAAAGGCCTGTTCTAATTACTACATATTTAATTGTAAAATCTAGCGTTTAGGCAGGATACAATATGATAGCGGAATGATTAAAAGTAGTTAGCTAGAAACTAGAAGATAGTAAATTCTAATCCTCTTATAGGCACAAGGACAGCAGGGGGACTTGGGGGCCAGTCATTTCTTCTTAGCTCTAAGGAGGAGGCAACGGCAAAAAAAGTTCTGAAAATATCACCAAGAGTCAAGACCTAATCAAAAGCATGCAGGCATACTCCCCAAAAGAAAAAAAGATGCAAACAAAAAAAGTTAACATAAAATGGGAATGAATATGGTTCATTAATATAAATGCTGATAATCATTTTTCAGTGCCTTCTGCTAATAATGGCTCTGGGAGAAAAAAGTTGTTGGTGTAAGAGGAGCAAAAGGCCAACTTAATTTTTTTAAAAGTCTGAGACAGCTTAAGAGGGAAAAAGGCACCTCAAACCAATATCTATACAGCAAGAAAAAAAGGAAAATGATTCTTAAGGGTTTGGGGGATTTTTAAGTGTCAAAATATCTTTACATCCTTGTTTTATTTGGAAAACAGTTATGATTTACTGCATCTATGTACGGCAGGCAGAAATCAAAGAAAATTCTGCCCAATTTATCTAGAGTTAAATTAGGGTTTAAACGTATCTATTTGCCCATTTCCCTACTCATTAATCTGGTTAAAAAAGACTTTATGAAAATCTTACTTTTAGTTGTAAACAGTTGTCAAGGTTTTGATACCCAGCACAGATATAACATTAATTATATATAGTGCTAAGTATAAAATTATTTCAGGCAATTTTAGCATCTTTGAAGTCACATTCATTCTACCTTCCCAGACACCTTTATGACCATTTGAATGGCATGTATTTGGAAGATTTCAGTGCTATATATGGAGGATATGGCTGAAAAGAATAAATATAAATTCAAAGACACCAAAATCGCTAGAAGTACAATAATTGTATTTTTGACAAATACATGGCCTGCAGATGGCACGGACGATCTGCCTGCCAGCCACAACCATTGGCCCCCTTAGGGGAGTTGGCATACTTACACCAGCTACTCCTGCCAGTTTAGTTTGTTTGTGACCAAAGTGCCACACATTGTGCAAAGAAGCGAAACTTCTGTTAGAAACAGATGGAAAGTTGAGAGAACTCCAAAGTTATCTGTACTTCTGAGAATGAATCCTTAAAGAATGGTTTAGAGGGGTATTTTAAAGTTAGGGAGATACGTGAATGTGCCCTAACAGTAAAAATGCAGATATAGAGTACCTTGCTACTCAATCAGGAGATGAGAAGACGATAGGGAATTATTTATAAGAAGTCATACTAAAAAAGAATATGAGACACATATTAGAGCACAACAAAAAATATTTCTCAATGGAAAATACGATGCAGAAAAGATATGGTTACAAATTCCAGGCCTCATGGACATTCCAGGTCTCTACAACTTAGTTGTAATATTTTTGCCATTTCTCTTAGTATGTTATCCAATTAACAACAAAAATAAGTGGGTGGATAACTTATTCCTATGTCTATCCGACATCCCCAACTTTAGTTCTATATAATAAAGTGGGATGAAGCAGATTATTATAAACATAGGTGTTTTTTTAATTCTTTCAATAAAGATTTAATCCCTGCATCAGACCGCATAATACCCATTATCTTTCTACCAGAATTTACTTATATTAAAAATTCTTCATGTTATTCCATTCTTTAGTAAATATTCTTCAGGGGCACACAGATTCATCTACTTATTCTAGATTTTTTTTAACCATTTTTGTTGGCAAACATGTTGACTCTGTTTTCCCTGCCAAACACAACTTTCTTGGTCTTTGATATATTATGTTCAGCTACTCTTCAATACAGAATATAATCTGTCTAACATTTGTTGCAAATCATTCAGGTTCTCAGCCAACAGTACATCACCCGCATACAAAAATATCATCTACATACTTTTACCTTCCCAACCGACACAGGATATATGTATTTCTTATTATCAGACAACCATGTGGATGTTGCATATCCTTCACTTATTTCCTTTTGCTGCTGAACCATTTGCTAGGAAAGTTGTTTATTCTCATGCATGCTTTATTTCCCTCATATTGCTCTTACTACACTCAGCAAGCAAAACATTCCATAATTCAAGCTGATTCACTTAAGCATGCACTTTCTCTGAATCACCAATGATAAAGTAAATATTTCTTCTCATGTTCATACATTTATCAATCAGCTGCTGAAGGGACAAAATGTCCTCCCAACCCCCATCAGGCATAAAAGCAACCTGCTTTTCTTGGATTTTATGTTATTACCAAGAGCCAAGGTGGCGCAGTGGTTAAATGCAGCACTGCAGGCTACTGCTAGATCAGCAGGTCAGCGGTTCAAATCTCACCGGCTCAGGGTTGACTCAGCCTTCCATCCTTCCGAGGTGGGTAAAATGAGGACCCAGATTGTTGGGGGCAATATGCTGACTCTCTGTAAACCGCTTAGAGAGGCCTGAAAGGCCTATGAAGCGGTATATAAGTCTACTGCTATTGCTATTGCTATTATTGTACCTTTTTGATCACAATTCTGACAAAGGCCTTTTGTTAGACTTCTCTAAAGAGGCTGGAGTGGAAACACATAAGCAGGAATATCAAGAGCTTCATTTACTGTAGAAAATTGAATGAAGCCATTACGGTAGTATTCCAGTGACTAATCTGTAATTAATAAATGCAAGCCCTATTCATAGTGTCCCAGGGCTTAAATGATTGTGCTTCTTTCTTCTAACCATAGGAAAAATAATGGCCAGGAGGAATGGCTTCTATGTGTCTGCTGTTCTGGTAGCAGACAAATCTGGTATCACACTGTCTCTCTGTGACCTTTGGAGAACTGAAATGAACACCTTTCTATGTGTGTCTACTATATCTATAGTGTTTCCATTCAATCTTATTATCTTGACCTTTGAAAAGGGGGAACAGTAACAGCTTTCTTCCTGTTGTCAGACAGAGATGCATTCTCCACACACATGATAAACAAGTCCCACAGCCACTCCATATGTAAATCAATCAATCAATCAATCAATCCATATTTTCCCAGTTATACCATTTGTATCTGCAGTCTTATTGTTTTTAATATTCCCACATTAGCTGTGACTCCTTTTATCATTTTTCCTGTGCACTAACATTCATAGCAATCTTTTAAACTCTGCCCTTTGATAATCATGTGCAAATGTCTAGAATATTTCTTCCAGCTTTCTTTCACTTTAATTTTATCCCAAATTATTTCAATATTTTCCTTAAAGACCTATGAGCAAGTAATTCTAAAAAAAAAAAGGACATTAGTTAACTAGTTTATCTAAAGGCCAAAACAGAATAGTCAAAAGACATGTTTATTATGACCTATGAAAGGCATGACTTTCATGTAACCTACATCCTGTGTCACTATGATGTGAACATTAGCGAAGGAGAAAGGGCACTTTTCAAAATTTTGCTAAACAATAGAAGGCTGCTAGACGGGTACTAAGAAAGGGCATAGGTATCAAAACTAATCCATATAGATTTAATGTATACATATCTAATATTCCTTTTCACTGTACAGTTTAGTTAGAGTATATTTAATTGTTTAAAAATCACTCACTCCTTAGCACTGTCCTTTTTTCATGGGGTCTCCCTTTTATTATGTTCTCTTGTGGCTAGTTTGGTGTGGTATTAGGCTAGAAATTAGGAAGCTATAAGTCTAGTCCCACTTTAGACACAAACTTAATTTGGGAGCCTTGGGCCAGTCATTCTCTTCCAGCCCCAGGAAACAGGTAATGTTGTTGAGAAAAATGCAAGAATTTGTCCAGGAGTGGGACTTGAAGGTCCACACAAGCCTACTTTTGTTAGCATATTTTAATGGCTAGCAAGTGGTAAGACCAAACCCCTCCCTATCTTACCCGTTGGAATTGTGGAGGATTTATCATTACCCTGGGCTCAAGATGGCTATTACAAGACTGACATTCCCCCATCAAACCCCACTTGCTACCTACAAACCTGGAGAGGGAGAATAAGGTAGGAAAATATTGGTGTTATTTAAGAACGTACAGACATATAGACAGAAATAACTCAGTTGATGTTCTATTTATTTGATTTGTAATGAACCTCACCCCTACACAATGCTTATATTAGTTGTCCACAAAGGTCTTAATGATTTTCAGCAAAGTCCTTTATTTAAAAGTAGGAGCAGTGGGTTAAACATTCAGGTAATCTTAGCCAGGTGACTGGTTCGGATAGAAAACTAACTGAAGAAATAACTGGACATTAAGTTATTATTTCTAGTAATAACCTATTCTTTAGGAATAATTTTCTCACAGAAATACAGGACCTGTTCAGCTTCCATGTGTAGTTTCTGTGGAAAGTTGAACATTTCAGAAAAAGTATTTGGGGGAAATGATAAATTTGAGTTTGGCTCCTGTTTGGTGATACCATTGCAGTTTGGTTTATGTTATATTATTTTCTGTTTGTTGTGTTGTTATTAATCTCTGCTTCTACTGTATATCAGTCAGAGGCCTTTAGATTGGAGTGACACTGAAATAAATGTCAGGATTAAATAAACAGATAAATAAAGAAAAAGTGCAGTCATGTAATGGTGGTTTTGTTGTTCTGGTTTTTTTTTGAAGTTGAAGTGCAGCCGCAGTTGCACCATTATTTCATATTCCAACCCAAATGGCATTACAAAATGTTTGCTGTAATGTGGATTAAAGCTGTGAATATTGATTATGTTTAAAAAGAAAAAAAAACTGCTGTTCTCTGTCTTTTTTTAAAAGTAGTTTTATTATATCTGATTTGTAAATGCCATGATAAAGGCTCCAAAGATAGATGCTATCTGCTGACTTCATGAGTAAGATGTTTGTCAAGGACTTTCCAAATACAATGCAATACAATAACAGAGTTGGAAGGGACCTTGGAGGTCTTCTAGTCCAACCCCCTGCCTAGGCAGGAAACCCTATACCATTCCAGATAAATGGCTATCTAACATCTTCTTAAAGACTTCCAGTGTTGCGGCATTCACAACTTCTGGAGGCAAGCTGTTCCACTGATTAATTGTTCTAACTGTCTGGAAATTTCTCCTCAGTTCTAAGTTGCTTCTCTCCTTGATTAGTTTCCACCCATTGCTTCTTGTTCTACCCTCAGGTGCCCTGGAGAATAGTTTGACTCCCTCTTCTTTGTGGCCACCCCTGAGATATTGGAACACTGCTATCATGTCTCCCCTAGCCCTTCTTTTCATTAAACTAGACATACCCAGTTCCTGCAACCATTCTTCATATGTTTTAGTCTCCAGTCCCCTAATCATCTTTGTTGCTCTTCTCTGCACTCTTTCTAGAGTCTCCACATCTTTTCTACATTGTGGTGACCAAAACTGAATGCAGTATTCCAAGTGTGGCCTTACCAAGGCATTATAAAGTGGTATTAACACTTCATGTGATCTTAATTCTATCCCTCTGTTTATGCAGCCTAGAACTGTGTTGGCTTTTTTGGCAGCTGCTGCACACTGCTGGCTCATAGTTACAGGGTTGTCCACTAGGACTCCAAGATCCCTTGCACAGTTACTACTATTGAGGAAGGTATCACCTTTACTGTACCTGTACATTTCGTTTTTCTTGCCTAAATGTAGAACCTTAATCTTTTCACCAATGAATTTCATTTTATTAGATAGTGCCCTGTTCTGACCCCTTCTTCTCCGTCCAGGAACAAAAGCCAACAAAGACGTACAAAAGAATGTTTTAATCAGTCCAAGCTCTTGTTGGCTGCGAGCCCAAAAGAAACAAAGATAATTGCTCTGGCAAAAGTCCTATAACTCACAAAACACTGCAAACTGGCTTCTCTATCTCAAGCCATTTATCCAAGTTGGCTTCTCTCGGTTTGTGAACGCGAACGAGAACAAGAACGAGAACGTTGACTTCTGCAACCAGGGCATGGCAGCAGCAGTCTCTTTTATCAGCAGGAGGGGATCTTGATCAGCATCAGCTGTTCGTAATCACCTCCTGTAGTTACTCCTTTGTTCTTTATGCTGAGTAGCTCTGCGCCTGCATGCATCCTGATACAACTCCCAAATGTTTTCATGAACATTCCTTTTGATCCAATGCTCTGCCGCCACCTGGTGGCCAACCAGTCTCTCCTCGCCCTGCTTGGAGTCGACACTCTATCCAGGGTCCTCCACCTCCTCCAAGGCCGACTCATAAGCCCCCTCGCTGTCGGAGTCTGCCAGGCCACAAACAGTGCCCAAAGTTCAAGTTTGTCAAGATCCTTCTGTATCTTAAGTCTGTCTTCTGGAGTGTTGGCTGTTCCTGCCAACTTGGTGCCATCTGCAAATTTGATGTGTTCCCCATTTATTCCGTCATCCAAATCATTGATGAAGATGTTGAAGAGTACTGGGCTAAAACAGAGCCTTGGGGTACTCCACCGCATACTTCCTTCCATGTATATGCAATTCCATTGAAGACTACAGGGCGGGGCATAACCTTTTCCTAGGGGGTCACAGCAACACTTGTAATAACAACACAAATAATTCATACACCATTCGAAAGCCCATCAAAAACTGAGTTTATTGACACGATTTAATAGTCAGTATGACCACCATTAGCCCTTCGAACAGCATTCAAACGAGGTGGATAAGAACACAACAAATCTTCAAACAGTTCCGTTCGATTTTCCAGATTTTTCAACACAGTTTCCAAATTCATTCTCAAAGTTTCAACTGAATATCGATTTTGACCTTGCTCCTGAATCATCAGAGCTTCCACTTCATCCTTAATTATGGCCCCAATGTTCTCTGCCGGATTGAGATCTGGCGAATTTCCCGGCCAGACGTCATTGCCCCAAAATTCGACATTGTTTTCCTTTAACAATTGCTGAGTCGCATTTGCACGCATGCAAGGAGCTTTGTCATGAAGAAAGACAGCCTCACCAACCACCAAGACATTGTCTGGATCACTGAGAAATGGAATGACATTCTCCAATAAAATTTTCTCATGGAAATAACTGCCATCCCAGGATTCCCCTTTATCCTTCAAAACCCAATGCAGTTTCTTGGCTGTGAAAATGACGAAAATCCCGATGCAAGTCGGATTGCGAACGATTTGTCGATATCGTTCATGTTTGGCGATGTCGTCGACGTCTTTAGCCCAAATTCGATCGTTCTGGAAATTCGGTTTTCGAATGGCATAAACGAAGAATTCGTCAGATGGCGCCAAATGAAGAAAATCTTCCTCGGTCCATTCAGACAACCAATCGCACAACCAAAGCCGATCTTGAACGTGTGTTTGAGTTTTCAATGGTTTGCAAATGACGTGGAATGGCTTCAAACCTTCTCGTTCTCGATATCGGCCGATTGTCCTTTGATCAACTCGTTTTCCACGAATTTGAAGGATTTCTTGGGCCACTTTTCGGTTTCCTTTTCGTTGTTTGCGACTGCCAGTTGCAATGATGGCTTTGCTTTCTTGGGACAGTTGCAGAGGACGCCCTTCTCCAAATTTTGTGAAACATTCTTGGGCTGTTTTGTTCCAATTATCAGTAACCCAATCCGGATGACGTTTCAATTTGTTTGCAATCCATTTTTGATTGATAAACGTCGCTCCAGCATCGCGAGCCTCTCGAAAGGCAATGCATTTTATTCTGTCAATGATCCTTTGTTCTTCCGAATCGAATTTTCCAGCCATTCTTAAAGCAAATTTAACATTTAATAGCTCATTCAATTCAGTTTTTTATGGGCTTTAAAATGAGGTGTCGCGGAAGTTGTAAACTGCTGTCGATCTTGCTGTGACCCCCTAGGAAAAGGTTATGCCCCGCCCTGTACATGTTGAGTGTGGTTGGTCAGCCAGTTACAAATCCATCTGGTTGTGATGCTGTCCAACCCACATTCTTCTACTTTGTCTAGTAGTAGGTTATGGTTTACTTTATCAAATGCCTTACTGAAGTCCAACTAAACTATATCGACGGCATTCCTCTGGTCCATTAATTTTGTCACTTTGTCAATAAGATAGTCTGACATTATCTGTTTTTGACAAACCCATGTTGGCTTTTGGCTATTACTTTGTTTACTTCTAGGTGTTCGCTAATTCATTGCTTGATTATCTTTTCCAGAAAGAGGTCATGCTGATAGAGCTATAGTTTCCTGGATCTATTTTTTCCCCTTTTTTGAAGATGGGGACCACATCAGCTCTTTTCCAGTCCTCTGGCAGTCCTCTGGCACTCAAGGATCTCTGAAAGATATAGTTCAATGGTTCTGAGATCTTATCAGCCAGTTCCTTCAGAACCCTGGGGTGTAATTAGTCCGGTCCGGGTGATTTGAACTCATCTAGGGTAGACAGACTTACCATTTTCTTCCCTATTTCAATTTGTGTTTCTAATCTGATTTTTGTGGTGCTGTTTTTGATAGGTTGGAATGTTTTATCCTGTTGTGTAAAGATAGATGCAAAAAAGCTAAATAGTCCTGTTTCTCCCTGTTGCTTGTCACCTTCTTGCCACTTCTCCCAGCAATGGACCAATTGTTTCCTTAACTTTTTTCTTGTTTTAACATGTTGGAAGAAGCTTTTTTTGTTATTTTTTACTTTTTGGTAAGCCTTTCTTCATTGTGAGCCTTAGCTTTCCTTACTTCATCTTTACAGGCTCAGGCTATTTGCTGATATTCTCCCTTAGTTATGTCCCACTCTTTCCACTTTTTATACTTAACATTTTTGTCTTTCGATTTGTCAGAGAGTTTTTTATAAAGCCATGCTGGTTTCTTTTGGGAGCTGTTATTTTTCTTCTTCATTGGTATCTTGCTAGACTGGGCTCTTTTAATCTCATTTTTCAAAATTTCCCAAGCTTCTTGAGCTGTTTTCCCCTTGAGGATTCTCATCCATGGAATTCTTCCCAAGTTCTCTCTAAGTTTATTGAAATTAGCTCTCTTAAAAGCTAAGATTCTAGTTTGACTTTGTTCCACTCCTTGTGTTTGCATAATGTTAAATTCCAATATTGCATGGTCACTTGCCCCCTGGGTTCCTATGGCTTCAACACCTTCTATCATTTCCTCTCTGTTAGTGAGAATTAAATCTAATATGGCCGATCCCCTTGTTCCCTTCTCTACTTTTTTAAATAAAAAAAGACCATCCAAAATGCTGCTTTATGGATCAGTGGCATCAGATCTAGCAAGAAAAGACAATATGGCTCCTTAAACATTTGCTTGCAATTGCAATATATAGCTTATGCAAAATGGATTTTGTATTATGTCACATTATACTGCTGCCATAGAACAGCAGGATAGTCTGTACTTGAAGTATCATTCTTCCCAGGAGCAATAAAATAGGCTTTTTTTTCTTCCTAAAGTGCTTTTATTTATTATCATTTACTATGTCAGACTTCCAGAAAGCTGTGAGAAAAAGACAGCCTTGCTCCCTCAGACAACCATGAGCACCCTATCTTTTAAGAATCAGTTTTTTCATCTATTTTTTTATTTATGGAACAGATAACTGTTAGTCAGTTTCTATAAAACTTTTTTACATGGCAGATACAGACTTTGTCACAAGATTCCTCAAACAAAATGGAGAAGGAAAATAAATGTAGCAGAAATATTAAAATATCAGGCTATGGTGATTTTTTTTCTTTTCTTCTTTATTTTTAATAGCTGGCATATTTCAAGAATGACCAGTTAGATTGTGCAATTGTAATAGCAAGATAAAAGCTTCTTATTTTGATGGTTGCCTTTTTTTTTAATATATCTGAGCATTAGTGGTGTCATGATGGTGCCATCAATGTTCGTATGTACATCAGGAGGAACTTCAAACCCACTGTTGGGACCACCCTCTTGGATTTTTAGAATTATTTATTGGCCAAGTGTGATTGGACACACAATTTGTATTTGGTTTATATGCTCTCGATGTACATAAGGAGAATAAAATACATTCATCAAGAATAAAAAGATAAAACATTTAGTGATAGCCAAGGTTACTAATAAGCTATCAAATTGTATTAGGAAACAATTAAAATAATATAAATTGAAAGATATAAGCAACATGGTTATAGTAACACGTTGAAAGAGATAGGTACTAGTAAGAGAAGAAGAATGGTAATACAGTTTTAGTAAATTATTTGACAGTGTTGTGGGAATTAGTTGTTAAGCAGAGTGATGGCATTCGGGAAAAAACTGTTCTTGGTCTAGTTGTTCTGGTGTGCAGTGCTCTATAACGTCATTGTGAGGATATTATTTTCTACATTTTAATCTTTTTATTATCAAATTTTGCAGACATCTCTGTTGAGCATAGATCCAAATGCTCACTGTGACTGGAGATTCTAAAAACTAGAGCTGATCACAAATGGGTTTTCAAAATCTCTGACAATTTCTTAAGGGCAAGACTCTAGTTTAATGATAATAAGGTAGCAGCACCACTACTGAAAAAGTCCCGGTGTTCTCTCACAATGACTTCTTTTGAACCTGTGGATGACCGAATAAAGTATTGTGCGATCAAAAATGATAGATTTACACATACTTCTTGGTCATCTCATAACAAAACAAATACAAGAATAATATAGTCCACTTTATAATAGTATAATAGACCACAATATAGTCCAATAAATTCTTTTGCACTGGGGAAGGTCTTCTGAAATATTCTCTTCTTAAATTGAATGAAACTGATCTAAAAGCTACAGAAGATTTCTTTGTTATCAGCCTGAAACAATCACTTGACTTCAGATTAAGGAAGGGATTCTTATATAGACCTTGAGACTTTAGAGAACAACTGGGCAGGAAATAATGACTTTAGAAAACATCTGGGCAGGTGTTTCCTCTGTGAACTTGCACAGTTGTCAATATAAATCACAATATAATATTTGCTTTCAGAGTTGTTTATTTGCACTTAGCTTATGTTTATGCTGGAATTTAGAGCATGTTTATTGTTTGATATTTGTTGACCTTTTTAATTCTTGCAAACTGTTCTAGGAGCTTTTGCTGAAGAGTAACTAGTATATAACTTATAAATAAATAAGTACCTTATCTGTAACTCTTGATGTTATTTTACTGCTTACTCCTTCTTGTTGCTGACATCTAATTTTATTCTGTGGACAAGTAATTAGGCTGTTCTAGGGAAGTAAATAGATGATTTTGCTGTGCTGGAGAACTTATCTCCCCCTCCATCCCTGCTGTGCCTTTTAGCTTTATTTTCAAACTGAAAGCAGATAGCTCCTGCAGAGCTGTAGCCAAATCAATTTTAGTTTCCAGCAGGAATGCTAGACTGTCACTTTTATGATGAGGGACATGCAACCATCAAGAAAAAAGCTATCACAAATAAGAGAAAATATCCAATCATGTGTGCTAAATGTGTTCTCAGCATGCTAATGTAGCTCTGAATTCATGAGGTGCTGGCAACCCATTCATGTTGGCTTGCAAGGTACTCTCCAGATTAAAGATCTTACTTTGCAAAGAAGGGCATTAAAATATTTGAGATAAAACTGGGCTTGGGTTAGTACACTTGAAGCATATAATACTGTCACTTTGGATACATTGGATATATTTTGCCCAGAAGGAATGGAAATGCAAAGTCTTTGGTTTGAAGCACCTGCTTCAAAAAAGTTCTCATATGATCCATGCCTATGGAGATTCTCATCCAGGTCATGATTGTCCCAAAGGGGTTCTTTGAAGACCTTTTGAAGCTTCTTTAGTTCATGGATGAGAAATGAAAGGTCTTCAAAGAAAAACAAGAAAATCCAGTTGCCTTTTGAAAGAGAAACTTTGGGATTCTCATATGATTCATATACAAATCTTAAACATTTGTATTCATTTGTATAATTGGAACAGGAATACATATAAATCTAAAACTTTATCAATTTCATTATCTACAAGAATAAGTTGACAGTTAGGGAAAGAGAGAAGAATGACATAAGTGTGGGACAGACCATTTTTGGTACTGTCAAAAGAGGATTGGAAGGAAAATAGGCATAAAGGAAAAAAAAGAAAGAAGAGTTAAATCTACAATAAATGTAGAATAGCCGCAGGCAGAGAAAGTAAACTAGACTTGCAGAAGTTAGATCAACCTCCCTGAAGAGAATATCTCATACTTTTAATATTTTGGGCTATCTTTTTTTGTTGTTATCTATTCTTGCTACCTTTCTGAACTCTGAATAGTTTGCTTACCCTCAAAGAAATAGCATGATAAATATGTACTAGGCATATATCTATGTAAGTAAGCAACATCTTTCTTTGATAAACATCACAGTCTTGGTTTGTAATCTGTATCTCTCTCACATTTTTTTCTTGTAGGCACATGTATATTCCTCAGTTTTTTCATTTTACCCTTTTTTTCACAAGAGCTATCAGATCTGGGCTGTAAAAAGATAGACAAGTGAAGAGTTTTCTGCATCACTTTGTGACCACTTAATAGCCACCAGGAATGCAGCCTAAATATGTCATCCCATCCTCCTTCGTACCAGATCCTGGGAGAAGAGATTCTCTCAATAGCTTGTATGGGAGAGTTTTGAGTTCAGGGGGGCATTAGTTGACCAAGCAGCAGGGACGTGCAATCACTAGAGGCAGGGGAGGCGGGGCCTCACCAGTCTCCTGAGGAAAAAGAAAGAATTTTAAAGAATTTTTTAAAAATAATTAAAAAGGCCAAGGTAGTTGCTGCCAGACTCTAAGTCACAGTGACTTTGAGTCTGCTTAGTGTTAACTGTAGGAGGAGGCGAGAGAACTATGGGCCTCCTTTGCATAAGGAATTTTTCGCCTTTTAAGAGTTAAGCAAGGGTTAAAAAGCGAAAAATTTCGTATGCAAAGGAGGCACGTGATTCTCCCGCCTCCTGATCTGGGAGCAGCGAATCATGCCTTGCAGTTGAGCATGCTTACGTTGGGCAGGTTATTTCGGAGGGTGCGCTTCAGAGGAGAGAGGAGTGGGGGAGAAGGAGGAGGCTTGCTCTTGTCAGAAGAGACCGCATGAGAGCTGAGTCCGGGAGGAGTCAGTTCTTCCAGCAAACTTCAGGCTCGAGGGACCGCCTTCCCTCCTGCCGCTCGGTTTCTTTTTTTGCAAAGGAGCCTGCGCTCCTGGAGGCTTCGGAGCAACGGCCGTGACTGCGATGGGCTTTGACTCAGCTGGCTGGGTTTGGGATTCTACCACCCCGGACGGGGCAGAGGGGGAAAGAGACTCTCGGGGCGTCCTCCCCACCGCCCTAGCGGAAGGTAAGCGGAGCGGCTGGCCGGAGGGAATGGTGTGCTGCCTTTTTGGCCCTCAGGCACATGTCTTTTTTTTTTAATTAAAAAAAAATAAAATAAAAATAAAAGGCACATGTCAAGTCGTGGGTGGCACTCTGTAGGTGCTCGGATGGCGTGGCTGCCTGTATTAGAAACTTTTTGGGGGGTTGAAGTCGAGGACTCCATAAAAGGGCTTTCAAAGCCCGTAAGTCGCAGCGGGCGGCGTCCTTGTTTGGATCCAAGATAAGGCAGAGTTAACGTCCAAGAGTTGCCTGTGGCTGAGTTTTCCCCCCTTCTCTCTCTTTTGCTCTCTCGCTCTCTCCTTTCAACCCTCTGCCTTGGACAAATCGCTGGCACCAAAATGTCTGCTTTATAGACCGGTGCTTGGAGATAGACCTTGATCTCGACCAGGGGAACCGCGAGGGGCAGGGAGGGAGGGGCTGCCTGCCTGCCTGCCTGCCTGCGTGGAGTGCGAAAGCGAGAAACTGATATGACTGAGGGTGGCCAGAGATGCACGCCTGGGTTTTTTGGGTGCGCTCGGTTTGTGTGTGTGTGTGAGGGAGTGAGTGTGTAAGTGAGTGAGTGCGGGGGGGGGGGGAGAAGAGCCCAGAGTGGCAGTCACCCACCTACCTACCATGCCTCATCGGCCATGAAGCTCACCACACGTCTCTGCCAAGCAGACAGGATCCTCTGCATCACTGGGTGATGGCCAGTGGCTGTCATTCAGCCCCTGGATCATTGTTACCATTTCCCCCTTCCTGCACCTCCTCTGTTACCTGCTTCACCTCATACAGTATATTCAAGAAATAGGCAGAAGATAGATATTGCTAGCTTGGCCAGAAATGGAGAAGGGGAAGTTTAGGAGATAAGTGGAGGAACACAGGCTGTTTCTGTGGCCAGTAGAGCACAGGGATGGGTAGAATGAGAAGCAGGAAGAGGCCGAGTTTAGGGACCCCAGATTTTCCAAGCTGCAATGCAACTACTTAGAGTATGCTATAAATCTCATAAAGCAGCCTTACATTTACAAATGTTTTGTCATTCTGAAATATAAAGGGTAAGTACAAACAGGTTACCATTATGATTTTGAAGAAATGCTGAATAAATGGTCATTAAGTGAGGACAATTTGTAATTATAAAATATAAAATGGAAAAATAAAATATAAAATGTATGTTTGGGCATTTTACAGTTGGATAACAACAAGCATGGACAAGTTGAAAATGTGATTAGTAAAGAATACATTAAAAGAGTGAGAAAGGTACTAAAGAAAAAAATGAATGGGGGAAACACCATCAAAGCCATGCCTGGGCCATATACAGCTGGTATTATTAACTGGACACAGGCTGAAGTGGACTGTCTGAACCCAAAAACTAAAAAGCTAATAACTATTCATTTTGCTTACATCTCTGTAATACCGGTGCATTTTAATGTGCTGCAGTAATCGAGGTGGAGGTTTACCTCAAGTCCAACAGACTGTCAAAGAGGAAAAGCTATCAGGCCTGGGGATAAGACCCGAATCTCGCCCCACCCGAATGCTGAATGAATGTTGTGTTTTATCGGTTTATTTTTTTTATTCACATTTTTTTCTTTCTTGTGTTTTGTCTTACACTCCCTTCCCATTAATTGTAAGCCGCCCTGAGTCCCCTCAGGGAAAAGGGCGGCCTATAAATGTCAAAAAAAAAGAAAAAAAAAAAAGCATGCATCGGAACATGAATATTAAAATAACATAATAAAAACACACACAGAATGCTGACAATAAAAACATGTTTAATTTCCAGAAAGATCAAGTGAAAAGTGGATAAAGATAAATCCTTGCAATAGCTTATAACTGGAACATTACAAAATGATTCTCTAGGCTTGATTTTGGCTGCTCAAGAGCAAGCTATTTGAACTAATGCAATCAAGGTCAGAAATGAAAAATTGTCTAATGAATCAAAATGCAGATTGTGCAAAGAGACAGAAGAAACAGTAGATCATATACTCAGCTCATGCAAGATGATCACATAAACTGATTATAAAAAATATAACACAGTCATCAACATGATTCACTGGAACATCAGTACAAAATACCCATAATGAAAAATTGTTGGGAACATAAGAGTTGAAAAAGTAGTTAAAAATAATCAGGTTAAAATATCGTGGGATTTCCAAATAGAAACTGATAGTCTTGGCACATCATATTTAACTGTGGCTGAAAAGAAAAAAAGTGTGGATAATTGATGTGGCAATACTAGAAGATAGTAGAATGGGCAAATAATGGAAGAAGATTGCAAAGTATTGTGATCTGAACATTGAAACTGAAAGATTATGGCATAAACCAACCATGGTAGTTTCAATGGTTACTAGCACACTTACAGTAGGTTGTTGGGAAGAACTCAATGTGTACGAAAGCCCAAAACAGCTAAAGAACTGACAGCTATGATTTCACATTTTTGTCTATATTAATATGGCTCTTAGCACACATACAGTAGGTTGTTGGAAAGGAGGGAATGCATATGAAGAGCAATATCAGCTAAAGAACTGGCACCTATATTTCACAATTTTGTCTACATAATAACACTAACAATAGGACCTCCTCGATAGAACCGGGGGAATGAACTGGAGAATTCCATTCATGGTTATCTCAATTTTTCCTACATATTGTAAGCTATAAAGTAACCCCTCAGTTCTTCCTGAATTCCATTTTTACTTCAGAATATTTTTCTCTTATTGATGTTTTTGAAGAGTTGAATACTTTAATTATTTATATGGATTGATACCTTTAATCTTTAAAGTGTGTACACAGGCTGGTAACTTTAATTCTTATTGACTGATATTGACTGATATTGATGTTGGTTATCTAGTATCAGTATTTCTCTTTTTGTTTGGCCTTCTAGCCAACACTGCATTGAAAACCTGCACTCTTTTGAGTGCTCCAATCATTCTGAAATCATTGTCAAAAAGTCAATATCCTACCTCGAAAGCCAACTGGAACAGTAAACTGTGTTGGTTTTTCTTCAAAATGTCCTTCTCCCCTACCTCTTTCATAGAGCAGATTGCCTGCATCTGGTCTGCTATGTCGATATGTCTTCTCTTCATTGACTGAAACATAAAAAGCAGTCTGGTTTTGGATTGTGTAGGGCTAAGTGTGTAGGCCTGAAAAAGTTAGTAGAGCAACAGCTGGTGAATTAAACCAGGCCAAGTGATTGCAATCAAAATATACATAGTGTTAAAAGGAAAGGTAGCCAGGCATCTATTATTGCTTTAACATGATTTGAAATAAATAGAAAGGGGAAACGGGAAGAAAGAAAGAAAGAAAGAAAGAAAGAAAGAAAGAAAGAAAGAAAGAAAGAAGCTAAGAAGGTGAAAGGACATAGTTATTATACCTAATTGAAAAATTCCAGTAGATGTTGTATAACAACCCAGTCACAGCAAATTTATAAAATTTTCATAATAGTAGTTTCTTTCTTTATATTCTTATTTTATATTTCTCCATAATTGTAGATGCTAAAATTGAAGATTATTTGCATTAGTGCACAAAATGTGCAAGCAAATGAAATTCGTTAAAAAGAAAGGAGAGGTTTATTTTGGAATGTTATGCAGCATGGTTGTAAAATAGGTAAGCAATAAATATAGGTAGTCCCAGACTAAGTGACCATTCATTTAACAATAATTCAAAATTACAATGGCTTTGGAAAAAGTGATTTATGACCTGTCTTAAAAGACTTATACAGAATCCTGAAATCCTTTTTACTGTTTTAATGTTTTTGGTATTTTCTGAACTGTAGGAGTTATTCACTGTAATGGGGGGCTATAGAAATTGACTGAAACAAACAAACTCTAGCAAGTATAATTTGACAGTATAATGGGACTTTTAATGTTTTCTGTCTAGAAAATCACTGAATTTCTTGTCCATATTCAACACAATAAATGCAGAAAGCTTTGTGAAATAAAATCACAGGAATACTGGGGTCACTTACTGTATGTAATGGCATAATGGAATAATGTTTGAGGAACAGAGAAAGAATCCCAACCAAGAACAATGTTCAGATAAAGGAAATATGTATCCGAGACAGAAATGCTATTTGACAAAGCATCTGATGCATGACCACCCGCCTAATTCTTACGAAGGAGGAGGGAAGAAACACATTCAGATTTGTACCCAAAACTTAAAATATAAATAGCATTAGCATTCATAACTCTGATCCAACTTAAAGGACTAACACCTTATCTTTACTTTTCAAGATATGGGAAAGCACCAAAGCAAGAAATATAAGCTACACCTATATTCTAAGTGTAATAGAAAGCATTTAGTCTTTGGCAAGACATATGGGCACTCTACCAATCTAAAAGCTAATCATAGGCTTGCTTACTTGTCAGATAACAGTCCAGGCTGAGGGACACATTATCAAAGGCAATGATGGTTTCTGATCCAGCTTTCCAGGATGCAATAATCTGAAGCCAAAATCTGTAAAAGAATAATGGAAGAGATCAGACAATGTCAGTCAAGGCAACCAACTCATAATAAAACCACTTTGCTCTTGATTCTCTCAATCTAGCCTTAAACTTAAAAGCATCTCCTTCTCCAATTGGTGCCCTCTGGTTGTGTCAACTGTACAGACTGAGAATGATGGGAATTGTAGTCCACACATTTGGAAGGCATTGGGTTCTGGAGGACAGATAAAACACATTCCTGGAATCTAGTAAATCATTTTAAGAAGATAAAAGCAAGTATTTCATTTAGATACATGTGAAGGTATATATGTTGATACACATAAGACTTCACTATGAAGCCATGTTCAAATGAGTGGAGAGCCACAAGGGCAAGAACAGGTGTACAATGTGTGATGCTGCCACTTTTTCTTTAGATGCCCTTGGCACAGTTTGTTAGGTAAAGGAAAGGTCTTTGCTACATCTATAAAAAGGAATCTTAATCTTACACTTAGTATCTATTTTCATATACATGTGGTTTTCAGCAATGTTAATCAGAAATACTCCGAAAAATTTATTTCTAATGAGTTTTACACATGTATCACAACAGAAGATTGTCAGAAATTCCAGAGTTGTAGGCCAGACTGGGAGGATGAAAAAAAACATCTTGGAAGAAAATGTTTTTAAATTGTTTTGTTCTTAAAATACCTCAAACTGGTAGACACAAGGAAGTATCCTTGTACTTAACTTTTAAGCTACATGCTTATTTAATAATATTTTATACTAGTATATTTGATGCTGGATTAGTAGGAATATTTAGACACACATTCTTATGCAAACATGTGTGAATCCATGTGCACATAAATGTCCATGCATATATAGATAGAAACACCAGGATGAAATACATTCCCTGGTGAAAATAGTTATTAAAGAGTTATCTTTAATAATGAATATTTCAGAAACAGACAATACTTGAAAATATCATCTTCTTCCTTTACAAAATGTGTTCTGCTTTAATCCTCATTTCCTCTGAAATACTCCCTATAGAGTTCAGGTCTTCATACTCAGAACTGCCTTGCAATTTCCTGATAAGGTCACCTTTTATTCTGTTCCACATATGAGTTCATGTGAATTTTAATAGTTAAATTAACACCCTGGATTTCCATCAGATGAATTTTCTATTGATCTGATTAAGTTAAATAAATTAAGATCATACTATTGACATTATAATTTAATTATATTAATACTTCATATAGCCCCATTGGTGAGGGTAATGGTTTAGATAAGGATAGATATCTTGTGCCAATCAAAGATAGTTGTGTTCTAGCTCATATGGTTTTTAAAAATTTTCTTAAATACAGAAAACTAAAAAGTAAAAAGTGTGATAAATAATCCCATTCTAATAATGGCCAGAGTGCATTTTATATTAGTAAGAGCGAAATGTATATAAAGCTCCATATCATCTTTCTCCTTGCTGTCCATCTTAGAAGTAAAACTCTGTGCATCTCACAATTGAAACAACAGAAATAGCAACAGCTATTTTAAAACCACAATAAAAAATTCAATAAAACATAATCAAAGTCAGCCGGCGAATATAAATAATACCCCCAATAATATAGTCATTGTCAAGGCTCACCACTATTGCCAAACCCACAGACACAACATCACAGCCAAGTCCTCAGGCACTTCCTAAGGGCAGGAGATAGGTGCCAATCTAAATTATATTGCAATAGTAGCAGCCATCAAATAGGAAATCTTCATTCCTTTATTTGAAAATGCCAAGCAATCCATTAGGGATGAAAAATTAAACTGGCATTTCAGTTATCCTACTGCTAAATGCAGTAGAAATAAGTTGGCCTTCTTGATGGATTATTGGAAAGAAAACATTCTAAGGATTGGTTCAAGGAGGCAAAAATGGTGCCATTAGTGTCTCAAAAATATTAAGCCTTCTCTGGAAGGGCATCTTAAAACCTGTAACCTCTACATTTGAGGCAAGACAGCAAAGACAACCTATGCATCCTCTTTTTCCATTATTGCTGTCTTTTTCATTTCTGTGCCATATTTAAAAGATGCCTCTCAAAACATAAAGCCATTTTTATCAATGAAACCTCCCCATCTGATTTAGAAGATCCATATTTATTTCATTTCTACTTAAAAATGCTATTCAAAGGCATGAAATCATTCTCAAAGCATTGAGCCATGATAATGAGACTAACTATGGGTAAGAAAAACTTGTAGAAGGCAACACAAATCATGTTCCGATGATTGCTCAGAAGGAATCTAGGGAATAATAATACAAAGGAAACAACTCACATGGGACAACTTTGTTATGAATTCTATTAAACTATTAACATTCTACATATTAAACAGACCTTATGTACATTTATCAAAATACATTCAATGTTTCAGGTGAACGGTTAATTTAGGAAAGAAAGGTATATGTTGAAAAATAATAAAATAACAATGCCAATCAATGTAATACAGATGAATGATGGCAAACAAAGATTGTTTCATCTACTTTTGTTCACAGAATGTGGACAATTCATAAAAACATAAGAACAGAAGTTGGTATTCAAGGATAAGCCTTCATAGCACAATCTCAATTCTAGCCAATAACAAAACCAAATTTTAACTTTATAACTTCTTGTCCTTCACTTCAGTGTCTATACTGAGTAAGCTTGGCTTTTTCCTACTTGGATATACTGAATGCAGTTTGAATGGGTTTTGGATTTCAAGAAAAACTTGTAAATAAGATCCAACAAAATTCTGAATTTTATGTTAAATCTTTTTCAGTTGTATTGACTTGCTCGTCTATTTCAGTGGTGGTGGTGATGGGGAAGCAGAAGCAAGTGCAACTTAAGAAGTAGAAAGCTTGTCCAGCATTTTTTGAGTCAATTCAGTCCTTAATTTCTTCATATGAACTAGGCTGGATGAAATGGGTCATTTCTTCTTCCCTCCCTTTGAACATTAAATGTTCTGACCCCCCTCTGGCCTGTGAATAAACCAGAACACAGGCTTGTCTGTTTGCCACTATTTAATGAATGCAATAACAACTCCTTTGACTGAAGGCCCGGCAAACTCACGTTCAAGATTACAGGTTGGCAGCAACCCAGAAAGCTCCAAGACAGCAACGCAGATAATTCCACAAGACTACAGATTTCTTCAATGCTAGTTCGAACGATTGTTTCCTGCAAATGTCCCCTCCCAATGCCTCACTTATAAATCCTCTTGGGAGGGGCCCAGGCACAAACACCTGTGCGTAATTATCATCTATGAGACTGCCTACGGAGTTGCTGTTTCCATTTCTCAGCCCTTCGTAATCTAGCATCAGGGACAAACTGCCTTTGATCCTCCCCACTGCTCCATGCCTCAGGTGCCTCCTGGTGGCCAACCAGCCTCTCTGGTCCCTGCTCTGAGTCTGAACCCTCCAGGGTCTGCCACATCTTCCATGGCAGACTCATATGGTTTCTCGCTATCCGAGTCCATCAGCAGCTCCACCGGATCCTGCTGGGCCACAACAATTATGCTTCTCACTTATGTTCACACATGAATGTATAGTATGCAGAAAGGCACCATAAAAACAGTTTCACAGTTCTTTGGTTCCTGACATAGTATTTGGTAGCTGATTTAATTTGCTGTTTTGTTATGCTTTTCCTATAATGCTGCCTTTATGAGTTTATATTGCATTTCTATTTGTTTCATACTTCATTTTTGCTATTCAGTTTTAATTTTCAAAGCATCATTTATACTTCCCATCCTACTCACCTACAATTAAAGAAAGGTTAAAACTTTAAGTAAAATTTTACTGAATAAATAAATACATGCTAATGTATTTAGTCTCTAGAATCATAGAGGATTGTGGATTATGCATAGTGCATTTCAGAAAACACTTAAATGAATGATATTTTAGAATCACTATTTGTACCTCCCTGTAGCTTTGTTCTAACAGGAACCCCTCCAGGGGTGAAATTCAGCAGGTTCTGATGGAGAAATGGTAATGGAAATTTTGAGTAGTTCAGAGAACCGGCAAATACCACCTCTGACTGTCCTCAGAGTAGGGTGGGAATGGAGATTTTGCAGTATCCTTCCCCTGCCATGCCCACCAAGCTATGTCCACAACCAGTAGTAAAAAAAATGAATTTCACCACTGAACCCCTCCCTTCAATAATTGAGCTGGTGGCATTGTATTTAGCTCTTTCACCACCTTTCTTTTAATAACTCTTTGTGTCATAATGCTTTAGGTATCTGAGAAATTTAATATTGGTTTGCAGGCACTTCAGTCAGGATCATGCAGCTTTTCTGAATCCAGGAATTGCTCCATAATCATTACAATCAAAATTCCATTAAAGTTGAGGATGGCTGTCTAAAGAGAGCCATAAAAGTCTCATATACACTCAATGTAAGACAATCAAAAGTGAAGCAGGGACCTACAGAGATAAATAGAGAGCATGAACATGTCTTCCATTTTTTAAAAATGGTGTTTCCTCAAATAACAAGCCCTGTATACATCCTCACCCAGGCTCTGGCTTAGATTGAACAAAAACACTTTGTAAACTCTGGCTGCAGTCAGTTTGGATCTCCTCTTCCTAAATGACATATATGCAACTTCCAGTTCAGTAACTGGGAAAAAGTAGTGTATTTCATGACAGAGTAAAAATGCTATTTCAGAGAAAGGGCAGGCTATAAGAATCAAAATGGGATGAGATTTAAACTCCTTTCTTCTGGCAAATTAAAACAATCTCATTCCAACAGTTATAATTCAGTCAAACCTAATTTTATTTCAAATAACCTCCTCTCCCCTCATGTAGCTCTGACTACCTTCATTCTGTTTTGAATAGTGACTTCAACTTGTAGTCTGAGGTGATTGGTTGCATACAAATGTGTGTGCTCAGGTTGCCAGTGTGATTTTAAGCGACTTGGATTTTCTCAGGGGAGCCACAAGTACTGTTGAAGCTACTGAGCTGTGAAAAAGGTAGTAGTTAATTTTTCAAAAACAGTGCTAAGAAAAGATAAGAAAAGGATGGCAAGAAAATATTCTTCCTTGAACTGTAATCTATAGAAAAATGGTGCAATTCTACTAATGATACTAGTCAAGAGCTGCCTGCCAGGTATCCAGCTATAAAGAGTATAGTATTTTTGTTAGTGGCATAAAATGCTTTAATATCTTTATTGTGCTTTCACTCAGAACAGCCTTAAGAAGTAAGCTTATTCTGTTAATCCTATTTCACAGATGAGGAACTGAATATAACTAATAAAGGAAAATGACTTGCCTTATCTGTGGAAAAATTCACCTTTCATTTTGAAAATATAAGCATGTTCCAGCTCTTATTATTGAGATGATAGGTTTATCATTTATGAATCACCCCTAGTTGAAATCTCAGAATCCAGGACACCCAGAGAGCAAGATCTCTATTAAAATCTAACTACAATATACAGTGCTATGTACAGATTCGGTTTCTAACCAAAATAAGAACACACGAGAATGTCATTAGTCAACATTCCTTCCTTTAGTTCCTCTGCATCCAGAGACCAAGTCACATTACTTTTGTAATGCAGCAAAGATCTGGATATTGTGAAACCAAACACATCAAACCTCAATATCACAGTACTGTAATTAGCAATTAGCTTAGAAATTCTTGTGATAAGAATAATGCAAGAGTTTGCAGATACAAACCATATGGGAGTATTGTGGTTTAAAACCGCTTCTCATTTTTATAGACTTTCTTCAGTTCTTTCCATTGGAAATGATCCCATTTGAATTTCACTTGCCTTACGGGTAATGAGCAGCGATATGCCCCAGCTCTTGATAGTTTCATGCTATGATGGATTATTAATAGAAAGCGTTAAACAATGACTTTTATTTCCCCTCACTTCTGAGTAAAATGTGGGGGCAGATGAAAGCAGAAGCTGCTCTTCTGTTGCTCACAAAAAGCAAAAGCAAGTGAATGTGATCAACACATCTGAATCAGAGGTGGTATTCAGCAGGTTTTGACCAGTTCTGGAGAACCGGTAGTGGAAATTTGGGTAGTTCAGAGAACTAATAAATACCACCTGTGACTGGCCCCATCCCCATCTATTCTCTGTCTCCCAAATACCAGGTGATCAGGAGCGAATGGAGATTTTGCAGTAACCTTCCTCTGGAGTGGGGTGGGAATTGAGATTTTATAGTATCTTTTCCCTGCCACCCCACCAAGCCACGCCCACAGAACAGGGTAGTAATTTTTTTTGAATCCCACCAATGATCTGAATGCAATGGAGTTAATTCCAACTGAAATGTTGGGATTAAGATGGCCAATAAGCCTGTTAAAAGAAAACAAGCCTTTCAATTTTGTACACATAACTATTTCTATCTTTGATTTAAAAAGAAGGATGCTGATATTGTACCGGATAGTCAGCTGACTTTGCTCTATGTGAACCCAACTATACCTACCCAATATATCTGTCAGTACTAAGCTGGAAACATTTTCATTAGAGTCCTAAAATAAAATGAATTGGGGAAGATTTTCCTTTCAGCAATTGTTTGGTCAATCAGTAGAATTTTTCTTTGTAGTGCTGCTACCTTGTATTTCTAAAAGACTGATGGCTGTGCTGTTTTGACTATAACCCTTCTTTAATTGTTTATAAAAAAGAAGACCATTTGTACAATCTATCTGAAAACTACTTTATCTGCTCTTTACAAAGGATAGTGGGCTGTCTCAAAATGAGATGCCACTGAAATGGAAAACCTCAGCATTTCAAACAGAGACTATAGTTGCAAGTAAATCTTCACTACAAGTAATGGGAAACTGATAACATGTCAGACCATATTAAAATGAGGCATTTTGCACTCCTTGTAAACTGTCCTCACCACATGCTGAACCATCATCTGAGGGGAAATATAATACTGAAAGGCATCACTTCAAAGGCCTATAATATATGAAAGGTATGGTGTCAAATCTGAAAATATTTTCAGTTCATGTTGGTAAAAGCAATAGAGCTTTGCCCTTCTAGGTGGCAAAATAGAAATGTGAGATGTGAGCAGGAAAGCTAACCGTAGTTTTCCTACTTTCAACCTACAGAATATGAAATAACATATTCAGTTCCAGGAAGGCAGATTCCAATTGCGTGGTAGAAATTTGTTAACAATAAGAGCAGTTTGATGATGGAACCAATTACCCTGATGTGTTCAGACAAAGGACAGGCTGCCACTTGTCTGGATTTTTTAAAAACTAAATTGAGGTGATAGTTCCATTTTAGTTCAGTCTTAAAGGCCACTATCCTCCCATTTGTTTTCTGTCCAACTCTCATCTTCAGTTTTTAATATATTTTTTTGCTTTTAAGACATTTGGTTTTCTCATTTTTTTTACCCTCAAAATGGCAAACTGAATTAGAACAGTGGTGGCAGCAGAAAAAAGGCAATCCATCTTCAATCTCAGAATGTCACATTAACACAATTCAGAAGTTTTAAAGATTTGCAGCTTCTGCTTAATGAGCAGGTGGCAACTGTGGCCAGGAAGGGCTTTGCCCTGCTTTATCCGTGCACTAGTTGCACTATTTCCTCAATTGAAACACATTCCAGACAGTCACTCCTGCCTTAGTTATCTCATGGCTTGACTATTGCAATGTGCCATACATTGAAGCACAGAGTGCCCTTGAAGACCATTCAGAATCTTAGACTAGTCCAGAATGCAATGCCATGGACTGTAATTGGCATGCCTATATGATCCATATGACCCTTCTGCAAGCTATACAGGTTGTAGTTTGTTTCTGGGTCCAGTCAAGATGCTGAATATGCTCTATAAAGCCCACCAGACACAGACTTCAGAGAATAATCAGAACTGCAGAAAAAACAATTACTGCCAACCTGCCTTCCATTGAAGACCTGCACACTGCATGAGTCAAAAAGAGGACCATGAAAATATTTACAGACCCTTCACATCCTGGACATAAATTGTTTCAACCCTTATCCTCAAAATGACGCTATAGAGCACTGCACACCAAGATAACTAGTCACAAGAAGTTTCCCCCTGAACGCCATAGAATAGAATAGAGTAGAATAGAATAGAATAGAATAGAATAGAATAGAATAGCAGAGGGTCTGGATGTCTGCCTATCCCCAGTCAATTTAAGCTGATAAGGCTGGCAAGCATGTTACTTCAATCAAATGTATCAGAACCAGGAATTGTGCCTTTCCCTCACAGTGCTTATTTCTGGACAGAAGTTGCCCAGAGGTCCAGATGGCTCCCATCCTGTTTACATTTCAAAGAACCACAAAGTCTAGTTATTTCCCTTGGATTTGGAGCCCTCTTTGTTGGATATGAAATGTGGTGAAAGTTTTGAATTGTTCTGTAGGTTTGCCATCTTATTCCTTTTCTCACTCTCTAATTTGGTTCTTTTTGTGTTCTGCTAATCTTTATTTTTTAATGAACAGTTGAATGATATCAGATAGATGATAGATAGATAGATAGATAGATAGATAGATAGATGGATGGATGGATGGATGGATGGATGGATGGATGGATGGATGGATGGATGGATAGATAGATAGATAGATAGATGATAGATAGATAGATTATTATGTTATAGTACTTTTATTATGAATAAGACCTAGAAATGTGAATAAACACATCAATAAAGTTTAGCAGATAATATAAACTTGACATAGTCACAAAGTATATGCTGCGCCAGCTAACTAATTTAAATGTCATTATTCTTGCAGTCATTTCAATTTAAATTGGAGGAAGAAGTACAGAGAACCTGGCTGAACTGAGTATGTTGCAGATAGGATTGGACTTCATTGAAAGACAGCTACCACAACAAATTGGATATTCCTTGATTGAAGAAGAAATCATTTCCAGAGGTTTGAAAGAAAATAACA
Source organism: Thamnophis sirtalis (assembly GCF_051295495.1). Classification (NCBI taxonomy): domain Eukaryota; kingdom Metazoa; phylum Chordata; class Lepidosauria; order Squamata; family Natricidae; genus Thamnophis; species Thamnophis sirtalis. The sequence continues at coordinate 53,577,643 of NW_028261386.1, read as the reverse complement.
GTTTTGGAAAAATAAATTGCTGTGGGAGTTAATTATTTGTAAAGAAAATTATTTGGGGCAAGGTACAGGGAAAATATTTTTAGTTCATGATGCTTAGGGGAATTGCACATAGGATTATTGTTTTATACAGCAAAATAGAAACGTGACATACTCTTAGAAATCATTAGTCCAAAATTCTTGTTTTGTTTGTGAATTGCTATTAATATATCCATTCCTTGTTTGTATCATCACTGCCTGTTACCATGAACCGAAACTATATTGAGCAGAGATTGCCAGAGCTATCTTCCCTACATTTCATGTTTTCTTTCCCTTTGAACGAAAAACAAGTGAGGAACTACTACCGGAGAAAAGATTAAGAAACATTCCACCATATGTCAGTTTCCTACTTCAGACTCCAGAGTTCGTGGCTGCCTTTAGAAATAAATATTTCAAAAAACCTGCATATGACTGAATGTCACTTTTAGTTTGGCTATTGTTTGTCTCCCAAGCTATGAGTACCTTCCCTTTATTGTTTGGAGAATTAAGATCAGCAAGTTTGGTGCTTGTCCATATGTATTTCTTTCTCCTCCCTTTTGGTATCGTAAATATAGAACAACTGGAGTGCAAGTGCATGCCTTTGGAGGACAAAGTAGTCATCCAGGGCATTGAAGGTTCAGGTAGCAGGAAATGTTGACTCAGTAAGAGATTGTGCAATAATAAGTAGCATACCGATAGTTTGAAATAAATGCAGAATAATAAATAGTCCAGATTCATCCCTTCTGCATGTTTTGTAGTGAGGAAAATACATAAAATCCACACTCAATGTAGAGAAAATAACTCATATAGATTGTAAGGTTTGATTGTCAACAATAAAAGAGATTCATAATGGTCTGAATCACCTGGTTTCAATCCCTTTCAATAGCTTGAAATAAGTAGCATGGTATCAAAGAACTGTATAAATAAGGGAAAATATTTAGAGACCAGATTGAATTGGAAAATATTGTATGAAACTCAGAGCACTTGCTGGGTGAAATATGATTCAGAAACTAAATAAGTTAAAGATTTTATGATTACATGGGTGATACAACTATTTTGATGGATAGTAGAGGTAGAAATGGTTCCTTTAGTGTTTTGAATCCCTCTAACAACTGAGGAATAATCAGGCAACTTTGTTGTATTCTTAATAACTGTAGGCTTCAGAGCAGCCATCCGAGAAGTTCACAAATGTGAATGTATAAAACATGCAATTCAGATTATAAAAACATATTCAAAAACCAGCAGAAGTACAGTACAGTCTGGCTTAAACATGGCTATAATAATAACAAAATGCCGGTTCTCTCTATCTATTATAACTGTTTATCCCATGTTAGAATATAATCAGGAATAATTACAGATACCTAGTTCTATAATAGTATTTATTCCCACTTGTCTAAGCACTCAAGACCAGGACAATACGGAAAGGTTTAATTTCTGTTAGATCATGGATTGATTAAGAGCCATGTTGTTTGTTTTTAAATATAGAAATAAAGAATAGAATACTTTTGAAAGCACCTTGAAAAAGGTCAGTGATCCTGGGGAGGTGGGGGGGATCATTTATTCTGTTCAGGTACCAAATGAAACTAAAAACATAAAGAAATCTTTAAGAACGTATCTGAAAATGAGAACATTGCTAACTTGGTCTAGTTTGGAAGCTTAGCAGGGTCAGGCCTGTTTAGCATAATGCTGTGAAAAAAATGTGAGGTTTTTTTTCACATTTCTTTTTGCTTTGCTCATTTTTGCCACTAAATGTTCATGTCAGGAGCTTGAGTGAATAAAGAACACTTCAGTTTGGTGCTTCTTTAATTTATTTCATAAATACATAAGCCAATGTGTGATGTGCCATCATAGAAAAAAATTGCTCCCCTTAGATTTAGTAACTGGCTGTACTATTTGACTTTCATAGCTACAACCAATTATTATCAGTCTCACCCATCACTTTAGAGGAATTTTGGCTCATATTTCCATGGTTATAACTCAATAAGATTTGAGGTTTTTTTTCTAGAATGAAATACTTGTTTCAAGACATGCTGCAATGCTTTTATGAAATTCAGATCTAGACTTTCATCTGGTCATTCAAAAAGATTAAATTGCATTTCTTTGTCCTTTGTCTTTATCACAAACCTGCATACATAGTATCACTATCTTACTACATGACCTACTACTTCAGCTTCAGTTGATCAACAAAAAAGAGAGAAAAAATAACAACAGAGCAAAGAAAATATATATAAAGAAATGGCTCTTCCAGTCATACTAAACAATTTTAGTAATTTATCATCTTCCCTTAAAATAAAAGAAATAATCTCTTCTGCCTATTTCCCATCTTTTATTTATAAAAAAATCTTTAAACCCTCTCATTTTAGTCCTGATGTTAGCAAAAGTTCATTAGTGGTTAACAGATAACTAAGGTGACCAGACGTCCCGCTTTTGGCGGGACACCCCCGCTTTTTAATGCATTTTCCCGCGTCCCGCCCGCTTTTTTAAAAAGCACGCTTTTAAAAAGCACGCTGCTAGCTTGCTGGGCTGGCTCATCGTTCTGTTCTCTATCCTACCTACCTACAAATTTAAGCCAGCCCAGCCTGCCGCTCACTGATTGGATTGGCCTGGACTCCAGCCAATCAGTGAGCTGGCTGGGATGGAAAACGCGGCGTGCTTAAAGTTTTCCATCCCAGCCAGCTCACTGATTGGCTGGAGTCCGCTTAGCATGCCGCATGAGTCCCCCGCCCATCCGTTGCCACTTGCATGGGCGGGGTAGCGTAGCGAGTGAGCGGGGAGCGAGCTCGCCTTTCCAGGTCCACTTCCGGACAAGCTGTGGGAAAACCTCTGTGAAAAGTGCCACCTGGGGCCGCCGCTTCTTCTCCGAACTCAGAGTAAGTGACGGGCGGGGCGAGTGAGGGGGTGTGTGTGGCGGGATCGCTGCCCGTTGCACTGCAGCTGACTCACCCTGGGCCGGGCGGGCTGGGAGGCTCTGGGCGTCTGGGCGGGAAGAGCGCAGAGAAAGGCAGAGCGGCGCTCGACGCGACTCTGCTATTTCTGCTGGAGGAGTCCCTAGATAGGGAAGGCGGGTGGCGAGGCAGAGCAAGGGAGCGCAAACGGCGGATCCTGGGCTCATATGCAGAGGGAGCTCTCCAGGCACAGGAGCGCTGGAAAAGTGCTCCGCTCATGCACCCACCGGGACGGAGCACGCTCGCTCGCTCGCTCCAGCCCTGCCTGCCGGCACGACTTTGAACTGTTGGCTTGCCGCTTGCCTTCCACGTCGGCCTGCGCGGAAGGCAATCCAGCCCTTTCAAAGTCATGCCGGCAGTTTAGAACTTGCCCGTCATTCAGCGAAACATATTTCGCTGAATGGCGGCCAAGGGGCATGCTAAAGTGCTGGCATAAGTTTGAAGGGCTGGCTTGCCGCTTGCCTTCCACGTCAGCCCGTGCGGAAGGCAATCCAGCCCTTTCAAAGTCATGCCGGCAGTTTAGAACTTGCCCGTCATTCAGCGAAACATATTTCGCTGAATGGTGGCCAAGGGGCACCAGGGCTGGCTTGCCGCTGGCCTTCCACGTTGGCCCACGCAGAAGGCAATCCAGCCCTTTCAAAGTCATGCCGGCAGTTTAGAACTTGCCCGTCATTCAGCGAAACATATTTCGCTGAATGGCGGCCAAGGGGCACGCTAAAGTGCCGGCATAAGTTTGAAGGGCTGGCTTGCCGCTTGCCTTCCACGTCGGCCCGTGCGGAAGGCAATCCAGCCCTTTCAAAGTCATGCCGGCAGTTTAGAACTTGCCCGTCATTCAGCGAAACATATTTCGCTGAATGGCGGCCAAGGGGCACCAGGGCTGGCTTGCCGCTTGCCTTCCACGTCGGCCCGCGCGGAAGGCAATCCAGCCCTTTCAAAGTCATGCCGGCAGTTTAGAACTCGCCCACCATTCAGCGAAACATGACTTTGAAGTGCTGGCTTGCTTGCCGCGTTTCTCCGGAGCGCTCGGGCTCCTTCTCTGGGCAGAGTTGGAGCCTATCCTCCACCTCCTCCCAACAGAGGGGCGCCCTAAAAAAAAAAAAAGAAAGGAGCCAAGCCGTTCCAAAGATGTGAAGGGAAGCAACGCAGCTAGGCGGAGTGAGGGAGCTTCGCTTGAGATGACGAGGCTCTCCCAAGCAGAGCCCGCCTAGCTGCGTTGCCCACACCCGCGGGGATTCAAGGAATCCGGCCAGATACCTTGAATCCCCGTGCATGTGGGCAACGCAGCTAGGCGGGGGGGGGGACTCCGCTTGGGATGCCGGGTCATGCTGTTGAAGACGCGCTGGACGTGGCAGGGCAGGGGCCCGTGGCCGGGAGCAGAGCCAGCCACTGCTGCAGGGATTGGGTGCCGCAGCAGCAGTAATTCCCAGTTGGGACTGGGCACCCTTAACGTAGCAACCCTGCATTGCTCGTAATCTTGAGGCACCACGCGAAAGGGCCAAACACGGAGGAAAGGAAGGCGCGTCGGGCATCCAGATCGCAGCGAGGAGAAGGAGGAGGAAGTAAATACAAGTATAATAAATACAAGTATTTATTATACTTGTATTTATTATACTGTGGATTTGGTCTGCATCAACCTGCCGCCTCCCCTCACCAGGCAAATCGCGGTGAAAACTCTGGGTGAGTCTCCGCGGAGAGCTTGGCGGGCAGCTGGCTGGACTTCTAAGAGGTGGGGGGGAGGAGCGGCAGCTCCTTGAAATGGAAAAAGGCTTGCTTCCCCCTCCCCAATGAGACGCCTTCCACGATAATAGGAGAGGAGAGCTAAGAGAACAGGGCGGGGGTTGGGAGAAGGCATGGGACCGGGCTCCCAGCAGCAGCAGCAGCTCGGATTTGCCATTTGAGAGAGAGAGAGGGAGGGAGGAAGGGGGAGAACGCGAGTGTGTGTATCCCTCCTTTCTTCAGCCCAACACTCTAGCCCGGCTTGGCTCCCGCTTCGTCTCTCCTGCCTCTTCGCTTCTCTGTTCGATTGTTGAAAGTGGGAGCCAAACCGGGTCATTCCTTCCAAGAGGCAAGTTTCCCATTGAATGACTTCTCCCAACCCCCGCCCCGTTCTCTTAGCTACGTTCTGCCTTGTGATTGCTGTCTCCAGGCTCTCCTCTCCTATTATCGTGGAAGGTGTCTCATTTGGGGGAGGGGGGGCAGGCCTTTCTCCATTCAACAGATCCAATATACAGAGTTTTATTTTTTGGCCCTAAAAATATTGTCACTGAGGATGACAGAAATTTCTTCATCATTGCTATTGGCCTCAAGTAGCAAATAATTAAACATGGTTTTTAGTGTACTTAGTTAGCTATCTGCTTTTTAACATTACATGGTATCAGTTTCAAGAATGCATGCAATCCTGAAAATTTGTAACAAACTTGTTGAAGGGCCTATGAAATATTTTCTAGTTTAGTGTAGAATAAGTATTCTTAATAAAAGAAAAAATCATTTTTATTTAATCAATTGCATTCCTGTTTATAATGGCATTAATTAACTAAACTGGAAATAAATCTATGTTTTGCTAGAGTTTTAAAGTTAAAAAACCTTACATTTTGTTGCTATTATTTTAATCAGAGTTTTGCCAAGTGAAATTATATAATGGTTCCTCATGTCTCTGTAATTTTCTAAATCTCATCCAGAAGTACCACAGAATCTGGCATTTTCAGCAGAATGATGCTGATGCTAATAAAACATCCTGATTTTTGGTGAAAGGATGGAAAGAGGAAGGAAGGAGGAAGCCAGATCTAAAGAGCAGAAAGACAGAAGGCAGATAGGCAAGAGGAAGGAAAGAAGGAGAAAGAATGGAAAGGAAGGAAGGCTAGAAGGAAGAAAGAGGGAGGGAGGGAGGGAGGGAGGGAAGGAAGGTGAAAGGAGGAAGGAAGGAAGGGTACTTCCACTTGTAGGCCTGGGACTGAATGCAGGAGGAGTCTCTCCATAGGATCAGCTGCTCCTCTGATCATGGTCTATGAAAATGTTACTGCCTGCCTGATGCAAATTTAGACAGATGGTGCTTTGGGCTGCCCCTCAAATCCCCCCTTTACTCCTCCCCCTGTAGAATTCAGCCCCCTGAGTTTTGCCTTTGAGGGGCATGTGTGGTTATGGCGGATGGCAGAGTCAGCTGGAGGTTGAGAGGGGATTGGGGCTTTTGTCCGCCTGTGGAGTTCTCCCCATGGACAGGATGGGATGTTGGCATGAAAGGGATCCGGGCACAATCTCACCTGTTCCAAGTAAAGTTGCCTTTTGCAATTGGCTACCGGTAATCCTCGACTTACGACCAGGATTGATCCCCCAATTTCTGTTGCTAAGGGAGACGTTTGTTAAATGATTTTTGCCTCATTTTGCGACCTTTTATTGCCACATTAAGTGAATCATGGTGGTTGTTAAGTCAGGAACATGGCTGTTTAGTGACCAAAATTACAATGGCATTGAAAAAAGTGACCGATGACCATTTTCACACTTAGCGACCATTTTCACACTTAGTGACCGTTGTGGCATCCTCATGGTTACGCGATCAAAATGTTGATGTTTGGCAACGGATTCGTATTTCTGATGATAGTTTGAAATGGTGACAGTATAAATTATTGCTGGTGTATTGCTGGTGTAAGAGCCAAGGTGGCGCAGTGGTTAAATGCAGCACTGCAGGCTACTGCTAGATCAGCAGGTCAGCGGTTCAAATCTCACCGGCTCAGGGTTGACTCAGCCTTCCATCCTTCCGAGGTGGGTAAAATGAGGACCCAGATTGTTGGGGGCAATATGCTGACTCTCTGTAAACCGCTTAGAGAGGCCTGAAAGGCCTATGAAGCGGTATATAAGTCTACTGCTATTGCTATTGCTATTGCTATTGCTACTTAACAATGGTTTTTAAGGATTTCTTTTATTTATAGAATACCTTTTTTATTATTTTGGGGGGATTTTTACTTTTAAATTGTTTATAAAATGTATTTACTACAAGAAATGTTCCTTTTTGCAAATGTGATCTTTGCAAATCTTTGTGATGCAATATGTTCAGACCAGGTTTATGTGTCTCAAAGTGGCTGCTATTCTATGGGCAGGCCAGGTTGGTGCAAGGCAGCTTTGCCAGATTTGGTGTGTTTCACCCTCATTGAATTTTATATCGTATAAAGAATGGAAGGAGGAAGGAAGAGAAAAAAGGAGGAAGGGAGTGAGTGAGGAAAGAAGAGGATGGAAGGAGGGAGGAAGGAAGGAAGAGAGGGAAAGAGCAGAAGACAGATAAGGTGAAGGTAGATAAGCAAGAGGAATGAAGGAAGAAGTGAGGAGTCTCGAGGAGGGGGAAAACATTTAGTGACCAAAGTTACAATGGCATTGAAAAAAGTGACTGATGACCATTTTTCACACTTAGCGACCGTTGCGACCATTTTTCACACTTAGCGACCGTTGCGACCATTTTTCACACTTAGCGACCGTTGCAGCATCCTCATGGTCACGTGATCAAAATTTTGTTTGGCAACAGATTTGTATTTATGCTGGTTTCAGTGTCCTGGGGTGACCTTTTGACAAAAAAAATTTTTTTTTTAATCAAGCCCCCCCCCCCCCCCCCCGGTCAAGGGTGTCCCTCTTTTCCAATCTGAAAATCTGGTCACCTTACAGATAACAACATATGTATTTTAATCTTGATCAAGTAAACATCTTAATATTTCTTCCCTTTGTTTCGAACAATTTTGATCTTTAGTCCAAATAATATCCTAGAACTTGATTTCTTTTCACTTTTTCTTTGCCCCTTCTCACAAAATTCTTCAAAACTTCAATATACCTCTTTTGTAAATCCAATATAGGGAAATTATCCAGATCACTCTCTTAGTACGTTATTTGTATATCTCTTTTAATTATTAAGACATCATTCCAGTGGTGTATTAATCATTAAGCAGACTAAGCATGTGCTTAGGGCACCAGGCCCAGGGCCACCACAAAGTTGAGAAAGAAAGAAAAAACCCAATGAAGATTTGTACAGTATGTACAAAGGAGGGGGCACCAAGATTTGTCAGTGCTTAGGGCACCAGTGAACCTTAATCTGCCACTGCATCAGCCAGTTTCTTTTGTATGTACAGTGTAACATCTTTTTCCATGTCATTCTTGTTGTCTGTTATTTTTAAATTCACTTTCAATTCAATCTCAACCTTGCCATGTAAAATCAGTTCCTTTTCTATAACAATTTTTAAACACAATCTGTAGCGACAGATACTCTTAACATTAACTTCTGAGTCTATTCTTTAAAAATATCCTTCAATATGGCCAATGCTAAAATATTTTGCAACCTCTTGAATAATTTTAACTTGTTTTCTTGGAGTGATTTTGACAAGATAATTGCATCTCTTCTAAATCTCCATTTCAAGACTATGATAGTGTGCTGGTGGAGATCCAAAACTTTAGAAATGATTTTGAAACTTTGTCTAGAATTATAGTCAGCAATAACTATTATTTGACTATCATAAAATTATTTTGAGAAGGCATTAGATCTTTCTTGTATTGTTATGGTGAGAACTGTGATAAGGGACCCAATATTTATGAAATATATATTGGGCAGGGCTGGCCAAAATCTGCCTCTATTGATGAATGGAATATTCCTATAACTACCCCTAGTTTAACTGAACTGATATTCTGTATATAGAAATAGACTATGATAAAGCAGAATAAAATATGGATTAAAAATATAAGAATGAAGACATAGAATAACAGGGACAGTTAGAAGTTGCTTAAAGGAAGTGTCACCATTCACTAACCACAGGATGTTCTAGCCAATGTCCCTATGTCAAAACCTGTGTCAAAAGTCCAAACCACAAAGTTCAATTAAAGTTTGTTAATAACACGTAAGCCATACCTGAAACAAAAGGAGAAGTAAGACTCTCATCTCCTTATAAGGTTTTCTCCTCAAGGTAACCACTAAGAAATGTGTTAAGTATTTCCGTGTTGCAATGCTTTTGGGAATTTATAAGAACGCGTGCTTCGATAATGAAGGTTGTTCAGAACTTGCAATGCTAGCCATTTCGCTAGCTTTCTGGACCTGGCTGCCAAATAAACTTTCCTGTATCCTGAGAAGTCTAAGCCTGTCATTTTCTGCAACAATATATTAGACTAAATTCTAATAACTTTTTGTGACAAATCTATGCAAAACTTGAGGAAATCCTAGAAGAGGTGAATTCTTTTCCACAAAATTTGTATCTGGATGGGAGATCTAGGCTGCAGGTTAGATGGGGAATCCATCTAAAAATCCACAAATAAAGCAAAAGTACTGAAAAAGCATTGCAAGAAAATTGCATAGATATTCTCTGAAATCACCCCTAGCTGAGTTTGATTTGGAAAAAAAGATTTACAGCATTTGATGGGTGTAAGATCCATATTGATAATTTTATAATCTGTTTCTCAGTCATGAGAGTCCATGAGAATAGAAATGTTAAAAATTGTCCAATTAAATATAAATAAATTTATACACCTATACAGATATAGTTAAATGGAGGAGGAAAGAGAAATAACCCAATAGTTTTACTGTAAGACTTCTCTGTTTTATTTCTGCAGGCATCTTAACACCATGTTTATACCATTCAAATAGTTCTGCTGATTGCTTCCCACATTCCAGAATTCCTTCAAAAAGCTTGCTTTGAATGATGAAGATTGTTTTAGAGCTCTCTATAGACCACATTAAGTTTCTAAGAAAAAAGATGAATATGAAACAGCATCTATATGATAATATGATAAAGATGAATGAATTTGCATTTGACCATGCAAATACTTAGAAAGAAAGCACAGAATGTGAGAGTCAGAATGGAGTCTCACAAGTGAAGTATATGAGAATGGATAGGGTTTAGGGGGAAATTGTTACCTTGGCAACACATAAATGATGCTAGACAAATGAATTTTAAAAAGCTACTGAAAAATGGAAGATAACTAAAAGAAATGAAGCCACTACATCTTACTATGGAGGGCAGAGGCAACAAAGAACAGGAGGCAATGCTAATAGTTTTATATCATACATTAATTTCATATCCACAACAGAATGCTTTTTGTATTAACCCACACTATGCTATGCTATGTCAAGAGTCAGGAAGATGAAATATATTTTCGGCATAGTATCTCCACCAAGGCGCCCTTAAAATTATATGCATTGTTTTTAACCTGAATGAAAGAGTTAAGGCTGAGACACAAGCAGTAAATATATTATTTGCAACAAAGACTTAAGCACTCAGAACTTTCTCATGTTTTTAGTTTAGCATTGGGGAAGACAGCTAGGAATATAGAGATGTTCCTGAAACAAATAAACCCCTCTGTGATTTCTAAAAACCTTTTCTCTTATAGAGAAAGTAGTGAACATTATTTATTTATTTTTATTTATTAGATTTCTATCCCACCTTTCTTCAACTCTCACTTGGGGCACAAATGACCAGACTCATATTGTCATATTCTGGACATACTATGTGAAGACCTGCTCTTTTGAGAAGTTGATATATAATGCAGAGAAAAGTGAAAGAAAATATGGAAAAAAACAGCAAGATGAATGGATCCAATTACAGTGACATTACTACATCATTAGAGACCTGAACGGCCAGAATGGGGAGAGGTAATCCTAGGGAAGGTTTATCTGTTTGGTAACTTTGCACCAATTTTTTAAAATAACTTTTTATTACATAAACATTAAAAACATTGGACATAGTGCGACATTTCTGGCATAAACATTTCCATATAGTGATTATATCTTATAACAATTACATTTATATCCATTACATAGGTGTGTGTAGTCAGTCAGATTACATATCCATTGATCCTTTCTTATATAATTACTAATCATACAGTTACATATCCAATTCCTACCTATCATATATTCTTAATACCATATTTCCCAATTCTTAATTTGTCTGTGTTTTTCTGTCCTGACTTTTTTTCCCTCCTTTCTAACCATTGATACCATTTGTCCCAGATTTCATGATATTCCGTCTCACTCTGGTCTTTGAGCTCTAGAGTCAGTCTGTCCATTTCTGCGCAAGCCACTATCTTATTATTTCTTGTTCCGAGGGAGTCTCTTTATTTTTCCATTTTTGTGCAAAAACCAGTCTTGCTGCTGTTAAAATATGCAGCATTAAATATAAACCACTTTTTCCATGTTTTTCTTTTGTGATCCCTAGTAGAAATAATTCTGGCCTCAACTCCATCTTTTGATTTAGCATCTCTTCCAAATACTTTCTTATCTAGCAGTTTGCACCAATTTGATGGCACTTAGTCAGAATGTTCAATTAGGTCATTGGTGGATATAATATTCTTTTCTCTGATTTTTCCTCATAATAACCTTGTGAGGTGCAGAGAAAATGACTGGCACTTTTTAATCCAATACACTTCAGTGGCTGAAAGTAGGCTTTGTCAGTGCTATATCTTAATTACTACATCACACATATTGATGAATATCATCAGTAAGAGATGGAAGGAGAAAGATACCTGATTGGTTAGAAGAATTTTATGTTAGAATTATCTGTCAAATCTTACTGGACGTTCATACATGAGCAAGACAAAAAATATGAAGGAAAGGGAGTGGGAAATGCAAATTTGGGAGAAACAGCACAAAGTATAAAAAGACCAAAATAGCCATTAATCTACTGAAACTGCAATCCCATGGGGTACACAGCCAGTAAATCTGTATTAGACTTTGTGACAGGCTAGGCAATACATCTTGATTCTCAGAAATGTCATCTAGCATTCAGGAATTTGCTGCAAGAGAAGTTCACAGATGCAAGACAACTAGATAAGTGGTTTTAATGCAGACAAAATAGAAGCTGTGCAATATACGTCTCCTACAAATCACAGAAAAACATATGTTCATTCTTCTTTATTCTATCTATCTATCTATCTATCTATCTATCTATCTATCTATCTATCTATCTATCCATCCATCCATCCATCCATCCATCCATCCATCCATCCATCCATCATCTATCTATCTATCTATCTATCTATCTATCTATCTATCTATCTATCTATCTATCTATCTATCTATCTATCTATCTTTCTATATCTATCTTCCATTTTAGTTTACATTCTTGGCCTCCAGTGGAAATTATATACATTGACAGTTCTTTCTAGCATGAGAACTATTAGTCCCCATCTGTTCAGCTGTCATCGGTACAAACTGGTTTGAAAGATGTTTCTTCCCAGCCATTTCTGCTCAGCTGTTAAATTTACAATTTACAAATAAAGCAGACATTAAAGCCTTAGATCTCCACATTATCTCATTGAAAGAATAATGCTTTCAACACAATGAATCTGTTCCTGGAATACTTAACCACTCAAACAAATAAGGAACAACAGCAGTGTTGAACATTTCAGCCAAGCTTTCCTTCTCTTCAGCCACTTGGGGAGGGGAGATGTAAATGTCCCAAAGATGACAGAGGCATCAGAGCATCAGATTTTTTTAAAAAAGTGGATTGGGATTTGATTTTCATTTAATGATATTGTTTGTGGAAGACTTTTGTACAAGGTACAGAGTTAGATGTTTTGGTTTCCCAAGGGCTAATACTAAATTATTATAACTTATTATTTTAAAACAACAATATGTTATGAGTAACAATTGAGAGCATTTGTCTGTGTTTTATAAAATAGGATGTATTTTTATAGATTTGAGCATTGACAGACTGGTGAATTGTGTGACAAGACATGTGCCTTGGGGGGTTCTCTAGTGCCATATATTTAGCAGAGACTCCAATAGCTAATGCTTTTAAGTCTCTTGTATTCATTCTGTGATCAAAAGAATATCTACTTCATTTCTGCTACAATGTGTCTATGATTTCAATCCATTTAAAAACCTGTGCAAGGCAGCAGAAAACATATCTTTTGTAAGACCCTCCAGAGGTGCATCATATGCTAAAAAGATACTAAGCCTCTCTCCTGAAGTGACTGTCTACTGTATATTATTTTTCAGGTCAAGGAAGCAGTTTTGAACTGAATCATCATGAAACCAGTCACTGGCTCAAAAAGAACCTCCCTGCATTCATCATCAGCAGGCAACAAGAACAAATAAAGAATGAGCTATGGGCAAGCATGTCTGATGCTCTTCTCCACGCAAAGAGGGAGGAAAAGGAATTGTTCTGAGAACAATGGCAGTAGAGAAAAAGTTATATTTTCTGTCTCTGACTATGTTAAATATTGGACAACTAAGTAGATGAAATTCACTTTTTTGGGTGGCTAGAAAACAGAAGCCAAAACAGAAAATAGAGAATGTAAATATATGGTGAATGTAAATATATGGTGATATAACTACCGTTATTATATTATAGGACAAGGTAAAAGCAATAGGAAGGCAATGCAGAATGGAGAACTATAAAGGCTAAATTTGAAAGCGGATACAGAAGGCTGCATAATTACTTTATATTGTTATGTATGTTTTGTGTTTTGTTTTTTCTTGTTTTGTTTTTCTTTCTGTTTTTAAAGATTAAAACGTTCAATAAAACTATTTTAAAAAGAGAAATTCACTTTTTTTTAAAAACCACACTTTTTTCAAATAAAAAAGCTTAAATCTGAATTTAAATGAGAAAAACTTAACTGGTCTTAATACTTATCAGCAGTTTCAGTCATTCAACAGTCATTCAATGCTTCAATGTTAAATGACAAAGGAAGAAGCATGATATATCCTACCTGTCAAAAATGTCAGGGAGAGGTCTGATCATCTTTTGCCATACTCCCAATCCTTTCTGGTCATTCAAGTGCCAGAGCTTTCTGCTCTGCTCTTTTCCAGTCTTGTTCTCAACAAGAATGAGGGAGACATCTCCAAGCAACGTACCTTGGAGGAGCCATGATATCTGAAGCTAAGAGAGGAAAAAATGTATGCAAAATCAATTAAAACAGCATGCTAAGAAATAGCAACTATCTGAATTATGTCAAATTAATCATGTTCACCATTCATTTAATCAAAAAGAAAAGCAACTTAGAACTAAGGAGAAATTTCCTGACAGTTACAGTGGAACAATTCATCGGTGGAACAATTTACCTCCAGAAATTATGGGTGCTCCATCATTGGCGGTCTTTAAAGGATTGGACAACCATTTGTCTGAAATGGTATAGGGTTTCCTGCCTAAGTAGGCGGTTGGACTTGAAGACCTCCAAGGTCCCTTCCAACTCTTCTCTTCAAAGCATGTACTATGAAGAACTACTGAAAAAACTCCTCCAGTGGTTGCATGTGACTCGCTCCAAACTGTGCTCATTCTCCCCTCCACCCAGAGTAATCTAATGTTGAGTTTCTATAAAAGTTTCACATTTCCTGGAATATAAATGCCACTTCCTTTTCTTATATACCTTATTTTACACAATAGAGATGCAGTAGACTATTTTGGTAATCATTTCTGAAATGGCTTATGCTGGTTTCAATACTTTCTCAGCCACTTAAAGCTAAAGTTATAACACTTTAGCCTTGAGCTCCATTTTTATTCCTTCTGTATGCCATATTGTGGGAAATAAGCATCGGCATCCCACTCTGCAGCTTCTATATAATCTGGCTGGTTTGGAAATCAAAGCTCTGCATTTCTTTCTGGACAGTATAAGAGTTTACTTGTCTCACTCCAACTGATCTTAGAGCCCCTTTCCATATTTACTAAGACTATTTCAATTGCAAGCTTCATAGTGATTTCCAATGTTACATTAATCACTTCTAAGAAAAAAATAAACCCACCACCAACAAAAGGTAAAAACGTAGTTCAACAGTACACAATTCAAAGTAAAGCCGAAAAAGTGGAATGCTGAAAGAAAGGGATATTCACTTGTTTGTTGGAGTCAAAAAGAAGGAGTTGGCTGTAAAATGAATTTGCCAATGTTGAGGTTATTGGACCAAGCTCTTCCGTAGCTCCCCTTAAGGTGGAACAAAGTCTCATCAAAAGATATGATAGAAGGGGGCATGTTGAGACTTCCTCAAGAGAAACACTTACGGTACATATTTACTGGCAAGACTGAATGCTTCGCCTTTTCCTGAGAAGTATATGATTGTTTAGTGCCAATGCTTCTAAGCAAATGATGGACTAGAATAAGAAATCCATCATATCATGCAGTAACTGAATTTTCTGTACTGTCTTCAGAGTCTACTTAGTAGACTGCATTATAATAGATTAATTTAGAAGATATACTGGCCAGTTTAGCACTTTAATTTAGAAGATAAACCCCATTGGCAAATGCTAAACTTGAACTGTACCACCAACCAAGAATCTAGGGATAAGGTTGGGTTCAGGTGCATCGCTAAACATGGCTCCTTCTAGAGGGATGGACTGGATCTTGAATAAGCACCTGTCTAGGACTACAATTAGTTCCATTTGATCCAGACTGATCTTAAAGCACATTCAATTTCCATCAGTGTTAGATAAGTATTCAGACCTCATATTTTGATATGATAAAAGGGTAAAACAACAACAACATAGTACTAGCTGTTATTTGCATAGCAATAATGCATGACTTTATATGGCATTTTCCATTAATTTCATATAGACCTTAAACATCAGAGGAGGTAATATGGAATTCTAAATGTTTCCATTCATAGCATTCATTGCTTTTCTCCCCTTCATAGTATCTTTCTAGGTACTTTTTAAAAACCATTCTAGCTTTTCTAACCCAGAAATTTTGTTTGTGTATGTAGCTGTAACTGTACTAGATAAATCTTTCATATTAATATTACTTTCACATAGTTCAATTCTAATTTTCCGTTATATATTTTAGTTATTGGGCCGGCTTTGTTTAGTTCTGGTATCAGATACTACATCCAAGCCTTCTGTGAAATCTCTGTCATCAAATACAGGGCGCTTACTATGCTGGAAGACTTCTCAGCTCAGCTTAGCATTTAAATATGCCTCTTTTTCTAAAATGTAGATTAATATTCATATGGCTTTTTTTAAATAGCAAATCCCCCCCTCTCTCTAGACATGGTTTAACAACTACATGTTAAAATATACAGAGGTTTGTTTTCTATAGTGAATAATTTTGTATTCAGGCAGTGGTAGAGAGAAGTACAAAGAATGCAGTAAGAAGGTATTGCCAGCAATTATATAGTTATCTCTCTTGATATTAGAAAAATTGGTTTTATCTTTTCCCCTGAAGGTTATTATAAAATTTTCAATTATGTTCCAATGGTATTTGGATTTCTATTAATTAAAATACAATACACCAAAGTAGTCTAACTGATTTCACTTAGGTTTAGAGTAACCAAGTCCCTCTGTGATCTTTTTTATTCTTATATATAAAATCCCTTCCTAATGCTGTTATTTGCCATTTTAAAATTGGCTTCATTTCATACTTGAGAATGAAATAAAACTTTTGCAATTTTGGTAAGTCTCAATAAACTGCAGTATAAATTTGCACGTGGTTATATAAATAGGAAATAGAAAAAGGACAAGGAATTTACAAATTTAAAATTCTGAAAATTCAGGAAAGTACAAACATTCAAAGAAACAAAACAAAAACAACAACCCTGAACAATATTAGAATATATAGAGGTTTATTATTATCAGTATTGAAATTATGTTTAATAATAGTAACAGTTGGATCTTTAAAATTATCTAATCCTTTATTATCCTAATAGTTACCCTAAACCCATCTACAGCTTTGCCTGGCCTGGAAGACATTTCTCCCGTATAAAGTTTGCTTTTAGTTCCTTTTTTATTTTTTATGGATTCACAAGCAACCGATTAATTAGAACAGGGATATGGGATATTTAATTCTCCTAGTATGGATAAAATAAAATTTGAAAATCCTTGATATGTATTGGCTGGACTTGCTAAGAGTTGTAATACAGCATTATCTAGAAGGCCACACATGTCCCACCTCTGCATTAAAAGATAAGCTGTTTTTGCCTATTTCCACAGAAGCATTCCATGATGTGCTTTTCACTTTTTCTGGCATTATACAGTAGCTGAATTACTAAGCAGAGCATAGAGTTCAACTGTAGAAATGGATTACTTCCCCAGCTAAGTATGCTCATTAAAACATTAAACATTAGAAACGAAACATGGCAAGTCACATTAACATGCACAGCTTGAACAAGGAGCCTGCTGATAAAATGACTAACCCACATCTCCATAAATTCATTTAGCCAGTCTTAGGGCTCTTCTGCGTGACCTGCTAATTGCAGGCAAGCAACACTTCAGTGGTCATTTATGATGCCATCTTCAGCTCTCCTCTATCCTGTTGAAGAGGCAGCCTGCAATGATGCCCTTGGGCTTTGCTTTTAAAATGGTATTTTTTGACCTTGCACCAGCATGAGTGCAGGTATGTTTTTTCTCTGCTGTTCTTTAATTTGATCTAGGCAATGTCTGAACTTTTATTTGCTAATATACAGAGCTGCCAAAATATTCCCTCCCTTATGATTATGGGTTTCTGTCCTTTACATTTACTTCCCAAATATTTACATGTAAGAAAAGGGACATGTCCTTAAATCCACAGCTCTTGCTGTATCAGGCAAGGCAGGTTTGAGGCATTTTGTGGGAC
The DNA here is from genome assembly GCF_051295495.1 of Thamnophis sirtalis. NCBI lineage: Eukaryota > Metazoa > Chordata > Lepidosauria > Squamata > Natricidae > Thamnophis > Thamnophis sirtalis. The sequence continues at coordinate 53,560,190 of NW_028261386.1, read as the reverse complement.
TATGTTTGACAAGTTGTGCTCTGAAAAACAAGTTCACTGACTCTATCCTACGTGCAACCACTGAAAGAATAGAAACTGGTCAGAAATGAACAATAGTGCACTTACAATACTATATTTTTTCTTTTAAGAGATTCCCCACTAGGCCAATGAAACATGACAATTTTCCTTCTCCAGGTGAAAGGGAAAGTTTTCCTTCTGGCAAAAGTGGTTTTGATTTGGTTTGGTTTATTGGATTTATATGCCGCCCTTCTCCCAAGGACTCAGGGCAGGGTACAACATTAAAAAAACCCACATATTACAAAAGTTCAAAAAAAAAATTAGATAGAATATCCCAAAAACAAACCCAATTAAGATTAACAATAACATTTTTTTAAAAAATTCGATTAAAATTAACAATAATCAATAATTTATTTTGTTTTGTTCAGGCCAGGCCGGCTTGCTGGAAAATCCAACTTTTTAGGGCACGTCAGAAGGACTGGAGGTCGCAGTGGCAGGATGAAGGTTAAAACTGATGCAAGTAGGGGGTTGTGTAAAGGTGTCCAGGCATAGTCTTCTACATATAAGAATGTAGAATAGAATAGAGTTGGAAGGAACCTCGGAGGTCTTCTAGTCATGCTCAAACAGGAGACCCTATACCATTTCAGACAAGTGGCTGTTCAGTCTCTCCTTAACAAGTTCCAAAGAGCCAAGGTGGCGCAGTGGTTAAATGCAGCACTGCAAGCTACTGCTAGATCAGCAGTTCAGCGGTTCAAATCCCACCGGCTCAGGGTTGACTCAGCCTTCCATCCTTCCGAGGTGGGTAAAATGAGGACCCAGATTGTTGGGGGCAATATGCTGACTCTCTGTAAACCGCTTAGAGAGGGCTGAAAGCTCTATGAAGCGGTATATAAGTCTACTGCTATTCCAGTGATGAAGCGCCCATGATTTCTGACGGCAAACTGTTCCACTGGTTAATTGCTCTCACCATTGGGAAGTTTCTCTTTAATTCCAGGTTGCTTCTCTCTTTGGTTAGTTTCCAATCATTGCCTTCTGGTGCTTTGGAGAATAATTTGACATCCCCTTCTTCTTTGTGGCAGCCCTGCAAATATTGGAATACTGCTATCATGTCATCCCTAGTTCTTCTTTTCTCTAATGTCACCCCTAGTTCTTCTTTTCTCTAGAGTAGCCAAACCCAAATCCTGAAACCATTCCTCATATGTTTTAGTTTCCAGGCCTTTGAACATCTTAGTTTATTTATTTATTTATTTATTTATTTATTTATTTATTTATTTATTAGACTTATATACCGCTTCATAGGGCTTTCAGCCCTCTCTAAGCGGTTTACAATTTTTTTAGCAAATTGAGTCAGCAACTTGCCCCCACAGTCTGGGTCCTCATTTCACCCACCTCGGAGGGATGAAAGGCTGAGTCGACCTTGAGCCGGTGAGATTTGAACCGCTGAACTGCAGATCACAGTCAGCTAAAGTGGCCTGCAGTACTGCATCCTAACCACTGCGCCACCTCGGCTCCTTGGTTGCTCTTCTCTGAACTTTTTCCAAAGTCTCAACATTTTTTTTGTACTGTGGTGACCGAAATTAGTTGCAGTATTCCAGGTGTGGTCTTACTAGGGTTTTATAAAAAGTGGGACAACAGTAAAAATAACCCTGCCTCATGACCAGTAACTTTATGTGTGTTGGGAACCTAACCTATCTCCATTTAGGTCAGTACTGTTGGTTCTACTAGAAGGAAATAGTTCAGAAGATATTTGTGAATCAAATCTTTGTAAGCTAAAGCCCTGACCCTTTTTGTCTTCTGGAAGGTTGTTAATACCTTCTGATTCCCCAAGTGTTAGGGCCAGGATGTCAAGGAAGACCAATGAATGCATGTTGGTTTTGTAACATAATTATATAGTGCCTTTTTTTTTGTAATGGATAATTTTTAATTTTGGTCTGGGAAATGTTTTTAATATATTTTTTGTAACTTGATAATTTGCCATGCATTGTTATATATTTAAGATGAGTGGCCCATGGAGTTTTATAAATAAATATTGTGAGGTGGCAACAAACTTTATTCAGTTTAGGAAGCCATTATGGTGAAGAAGGAATTACATCTTTCATTTCCAATCACAGATCAACTTCTCTGAGGTGACAATTAAATTGAATGTATGATTGAATTGTGCTTGAGATGGGAAACCCCATGGTTGGCAAGGAAGCTATAAATTCCTGACTCTTTCTGCAAACACTTTTCCTGTCCATGGAGATTGAAGAATTGAATCATCAATAACTGGAATGGTTTGAACACCAGTTCAGCAATGATCAAAAGCTCATAAAGGGATCCAGCCCCGGAGGAAGATAGATGAATAGAAACAGGATCCTTCTATAGATCAATTTGAAGCACAGGCATTCACAACTCACCTGATATACAAAATATGCAATGTGCATTTCTCCCTCAAGTTGACTTCAGTTCAGTAGACCATCTAGTTTATTCAGCAATGGTTTGTCATTACCTTTTTAAAGAATACTTTTCTGAAAAAAAAAAACCCCTAGTTTTTTCCCTGCCTATAGTATTTCCTGGTGGCAATACATCCAAATTTCAACCAAGTCCAACCCTATTTAACATTCAACATCAGGTAGTTTTACGTGACTGAAACTTACATTTCAATATTATTTAAATTAATCATGAAATACACACACAGATTCAATATATATAAAACATACAGTATATTTCATTCATTCAATGGATACTAAAAAAGTGAGCTTGGCTAAGTAGACACAGGCATTTATGAAGGGAGGCTAAACTGTGTATTTTTTTTTTCCTTTCAGTGTGCCAGAAAGCAGAGAGCTGATATTCTCCTGCCAATTCAGAGCAATGTTGGTGCTGTATGTCTCTCAAATTATGTTGGCTGACAATATTAAAAGCAAATCATGCCAACTTCCTATTGTTCATTGCCTTTTTGTTTTTCTGGATTATCATTACCCACTGACTACCAAATGAGCATTTTAAGGGCTTTTTCCCCCTCCCCTTTTTGTGGCAATTCAAAGAAGGAAGGACCGCTAGGTTAAATCCACAGAGCCAATTGGGGTGGATTTTTCTGCTGTTGCAAAATTTCCAGTGTTTGAACTGACAACCTGAGAGAATTTTGGCAGGGATTCAAGGCAGCTTCTGGCTAGCACCCAACTCTGCCCAACAGGAAGAACTGCAAGCTAGTATAGCAGACTTTTTCAGAGACTGACAATTTTGCTACTCTATATTACAGACCTTCGTTGCCCATGATATTCCCTCCTCTGACCTTGAGAAGAAGTACATGTTATGTATTGAATATACAGTATATAGTTGTGTTAAGTCCTACTAAAATAAAACTAACCTTTAGATGACCCTAACTGTTAACTTCAACTGTTTTGGAGGGACACGTAGAACATTCATATTTGGGTGGGCTTCTTCAAAGATTATGATTGATTAATGCCCTGTGGGCCCAGGGTATAAATTACAGACATTGTCTGCTGTTCCTCAGTTTTAGTTTAAGTCAATAAATGCTGTTGTAGCTATGTTGGTCTGCTTCTTGCCTACTGAAGCACACTGCACAATATGCTTGAGCAAGAAAGGACCACAAACTTCTTGATTCAACAAATATGTTAATGTCTTAAGACATTTATTGAGTGTTTTCCTTCCTTAAGCTATGCAAAATCTCTGGTGGCATGCAGAGCCCCCTCTGAGGGCACATGCACCATCACCAGCTGCTTTTCTGGTTTCCAGCTGGTCTTCATGGGTGCTGGAGCACCAGAAAATGGCCTGAAAAACAGCCTAAAAACAGCCTGGTTTTTGGGCCTTTTGGGCCTGTTTTTGGCCCCAAAAATGGTCTGGAAAATGGCTCAAAGTACAGCCTCAAAAATGGCCCAAAATGGCCAAAAAGCACACATGCACACACATTCTGGATTGGGCACTTGGTGCCAAAAAGGTTCACTATCCCCGATCTAGTACTTTTTCCCTTCTTGGCCAGTTCTTTCCTTATGGCCTGAGACAAAAATGTGGATCCTTGAGTTCCAGCATGGAACATGTGAGTTCCTTAGAAGAGAAGAGAAACAGTTGAAAGCTCAAAAAATATTAATTTTTTGATCTCACTTTTTAGGCTTCTTACTTAGAAGCCTCTGATCCAGTATGTTCTAGTTGTAACCCAAACACAATATTGAAGAATATGCAAGTTTCCAGCACCACTGACTTTATGGTTGCTGGGCACCCAAGTCTTCCAGGCAATCCCTAATTTGAGTTGGAGACAGGTCTGAGGGTGCTGCTCAGAGTGACAATCCAGACAACTATGTACTCAGGTATGTAGGAATCACAACTGAATCAAGAGAGTGGCAGAAAGTTCTGGCCTATCTGAAAACCCCGAGGCCGCATTCTTTCCTCACCTTATTATCCAAAAGGCTAGATAGAGACCTAAAGCCTTTGGTAAATTGGAAAGGATGTTTTAGTTTGCTCACATCAGCTGCTTGGATGAAAGAAATTATTGGCATCCTATATGGGAGCTCAACATATTTGCAAAAAGCAATATATGAGACTGTAATGAACTGGCTCCGATTAAATTAGCTGGTATGCTTCCTGAATGAATGCCTTTCACTTTTATTTCTCAGCTCCTGAGCTCTGCAGTAGAACATTGTGAGGCAGGCAGACATGCTGAGTCCAGCTGAACCGAACAAGAGCAGGCAGTCATCTGCCTGCCTCGAATTCTGATGTCCAATAGGACTGGCATTCCTTTCATGTATGAAATCTTCAGCGATGGTAGATGGCACGCTCTGTGTGATGAAGCCGGAAAGCAACTTCTACTACGTTTTAAAATAACTGATAAAATAAGGCCATTATTTCTGGCTTTTCCCTTTACTACAAAATGGCTCCCTTGCCAGGAATTTTCATGAAACGAAAGCCAGAAATTCTATTAGGAATGTAATTACCCATCCTGAGTGGACAGTGACTCATCAATGCTTTGACAGCTTAACTGATTCACTAAATAGGAAGCTGCATAATGAATTAGGAGATGAATCCATTGTTTCAGTCTGGAGTTAAAATAAATCACACTAAAGGATAACTACTATAGCACCAATATTTACACTGAAACCCTTGGCATTTAACCAGACACAAGATGTTCCTTAACATAACAGCTATAAGCTACAAAATCAGATAGATTCTTGACTGTACGACATTCTTAGAAAAATGTACAGTATAGCCAGAAAGTTAATTTCTACATAATATAGAAATTATTACACAGTAAATGCATACAAACTTTTAGCTTCTTTAGGACATTTTATACCTCTGTGATATCTTCTATTGCAGATAGTTACTATCTATACTATCTATGATAGTAGGTATAATCTATTTAGTAGATAAGGGGCAGGGTAGTTACGCAAATATAGTATCTACTAAATTTGTGCACTTACTACCCTGCCCCTAAAGAGACTGCTTTCATGACAATGTTTCTGAAAGAGGGCAGTGCTTTACTAAGCAGGAAATAAATAAACAAACAAATAAATTTTCCTATTTTCTTTCCTTAGAAGATAGGAAATTAAGAATTATCTTGGATGGATGCACTATTGGTAGAAGTAATGCTAGAGGAAGAAAATATGCAGCATCAACAATAATACTTCATACAGTTTATAAGATTACAGTTTCCACCTGAATGGGATTCAGATTCTCTGTTCAGAGAGTTCATATCTCTGCACTACTTAAGCCATACTTGATTTAAAAACAGCACTCTATATGATTCATATATGCAAAAGAGCAATGGTTTTTCCTTCTCTCCTCTAGCAGAGGTAAAACCATACATAGAAAGGAAGACTATGATTGTTGATTCATAATTCTACTCTATAATTCTACTCTATCCAGCTAGAGGCTGAAGCCACCTCGATTATCTGTTGGACAAGAGATTAGTGACCAAAGAACTATGAAGTTTGCCTTCTAACAATAATATCCTGATTCAGTGATGACAGTTCCGTGTTCATAAAACTTTTGGGGAACTTTAATCATATGATAGATATATGGAAGGTGAAATAGCACCTGCAATGGAATATATTTGACACTGAGCTAACATAAATTTAGATCATTCAATTTCCCCTGGGACAGCAAGGTCAGAACATGTTTTATGGGAAGAAGGATGAACACATCATTAGGATCACATATTTTGCTGTCACTTTCCAATGGAAACAATTTTTGCCTGATGGAATCTCTCAAAATGAGATATATGACGATTCAACATGCAGGAAACTCCTTCTCTGATCTATTCACATTTTTGTTCATATTGAAATGAAACTCCTTTCAGCATTGTGTTTCTGGAAAGGGATGGCAATGTCATAAGAACAGCATTTTAAGGTTTTGGTTTTGGCCAAGCCTTGTATATTAAGGCAAATTAATCACAAAATTGTAAGCAGATTGAATTTCAGTGAAATAATATGATTCTGTCTAAAATGGAATATAAATACTGTACATGTTCAGAGTAAAAATATTGTTTCCAATGCCTGCAACAAATACGTAGTTTCTGTCACTTATTGTAGCTTCAGCAATAGAAGAGGATAAAAGGGGCTGGAGGAAACCTAGTCCAATCTCCTAAAGCAGGAGACTGTACCATTCTGGATAAATGTCTATTCATTGTGGACAAAGTTAGAGGAGTCTTAAACCATTTTGGGATTATAATCCTTTCTTGGAACTGCCTGTTAAAAATCTCTTTGAAGTTTTAACTGGTTCAGGGTTCAGTTCTAAACGTTTTTGCCTAGAACTGCAAGGATCTATTATATCCTGTGACATTTGTGCCACAGAGTAGCACCTTGCTGATACCAAGAACTGCTGATTTATTCTATGCTTGCTGACTTTTTCATCCAGGAAGACAGAATGTGCGGCTTGGTGCTACAATGTATCAAGTGATCATAGACGGCACTATGACAAATATCAGTTGTTAAAGGTGCTTTTATTAGCAATGCTCATATCCAGAAAGCGGAGATTTAGACCATTTTCTGATCCTTCCATGGAGTTGCCTAACTCATTCAGGATTTGGTTCCTAGATGTTTGCAAGAACTAGATAAACAAAGCATGAAGCTGAGTGTAGGCATTAATCTCTAATGTCCAAAATGGCTTAGAATAAACTAATCCAGCTAGGTATGAACCTTTTATGCATTAGAACAGTTGTCAGCTTCAGAGTAAGATTTCTTAGTAATGGACGAAAAGAAAGTTTATTTTCAAATGGTAGCTCCATATTTACAGATCCTACCATAGTTTTATACACACAGACATCTTCCTGACTGACACCTTTTAGGTTGGTTTTAAAGGTTTAAGATTTCCAGTCTCTTTTTATATAAAAGTATGCTAAATATTTCAAGGTTAGAAAAAAAATCTAGTTTAAAATAGGTTGTTCCAATTTTACAAGATTGTTCTGACCATCCCTTAAGTGTTTTGACTCAAAATGAAGTCATTTGAAACTCAAAACACTTGTATAATGAGAGTGGTATTGGGACTCTCCTGGCAAGATTGGGAGAGCTGTTTAGAATTCAAAATAAGCTCCCACCTGAGATTCTAGACAGATACTGCCAATCAAAGTAGACCATCATGAGCTAAACAGTTTTCCCTAGCATAATGTGACCTCCTGTGTGTTCTATTCTATGGATAGAAGTATCAAATCTCATTTTACATTTATTATCCAATACTAGGATTTAGGACAATGTTTCTCCTCCCATCCAAAATGTGTTGATTTGATAGGATCCAAATACGAAGCAAATGCAATCTGCAGAGACTTCTGATTAACCTGTTAACTGATCTCATGGTGCTATCCTGTTATGGACTCAGCATATATTCCTGGAAATGTACAGAAACAGATTTTCTGAGAGCTCAAAAAGCGCCTTAGATATTTTTCCAGATACAGAGTAAGGATCTAAGTTGTTCCCCTTCAGATTTTTGTTCCAAAAGAGAAAGGTAAATAGATTGAACAGTAAGATGTATTTTTCTTAATGAGATACCTGGTTCAGGAAAATTCCAGTTGCTCAAAAATATGCTCTGATTTTGAAAAGCTCATTTAAACAGTCAGTGCTAAAAAACAAACAAACTTGTATGCAGACAAATAGAAATTTGAGCCTGACTGACTGGGAAAAAGGACTGATAGCAAAAAAAAACAAAAAAAAAAAAAAAAACGGGTATCTGGAGAAACAAAATTATAATTTCACTATCACAACTATTATTCTGTAATAAACCTGATCACTTGTATCCCTCCTCAGGAATGATTAAGGGTCAAAGACTTGATTCTTTCCTTGCAATAGGCTCAATAATGCTACTGAATTATTCCAGTCACATTGGCTACTCAAATAAAAAGGTATATGAAGCTGCAAGCAAGAACCTGTTTGGAATGAAGAATTTTACACAATCTCTCTCTCTCTCTCTCTCTCTCTCTCTCTCTCTCTCTCTCTCTCTCTCTCTCTCTCTCTCGATATAGACTCTCATTCAACAGACTCTCTCCCTCTCCCTCCCCCTTGTCGCCTGTGGAATCTTTATACAGCTAAAATGCTAGCTCTGTATGAGCACATTTTCAATAGCATCATGGAAAAGTTAGAGGTAAAACAATAGTAGATCTCCTTTTTTCCTTGACCTCCTTTTAAATGAGAATTTTATTATTCACCTTGTTTATGGACATATTAAAACACATCTTGGGAAATTATTCATCCAGCTATTGACAGCAGGCAAATTATGAGAAACAGTCACACTTGCTGGGCTGTGACAAAATGAAGTTTTTAAATATTTAGAATCTCAGCTGGGGGAAAGAAAAAGAGAGACTCTTAAAAAGAAAAAGGATAAAGGCAAGACACAACAGGGGAACAAACGAAAGTATCTGTGTCTACATGTCAATTGGATGGAGGTAGTAAGTATCTCATTAGATGAAAGAAGCTGGGCACAAATGCAGTCAGACAACAAAGCAAAAGTTTTGTAATCTTAGAAAATCACCACAGCTGAGGATGAAAGGGGAAACTAAAGATTTAACTCAATATTGCTGGGTTGACCATAAAATCGTGTTAGTTTACAAATCTGTCTCATTTAAACTCAGTTTCACATAGTTATACAAATATGACAGACAGGCAGACAATTAATTTTCCATTTCAAAACAAGTTGTTTTATGACCAGCAACATTCCTACCACTGTGACGGGTACCTTTTCCAATTAGTGATTGATTTCTGATACTAAGATGATAGTGAAAATGGTGGGTTTTATCAGGGATTTATCAGTGTTCACCCTCTAGTTCAGTGTGTCTCAATCTTGCTCACCAGCTTGCTGGCTGGGAAATTCTGGAACTGAAATCTACACACAGCTTGATATACACTGCTCCAGTCTAGAATTATGTGCCATACCATAGTCAACAGAGGCATTGAGGAAACTCAAGCCATGGACTGGAGGACAGTCTTTTGCGCTTGATCCCTAGCATCTTATACATAAGGAACAGAGATGGTATTCTACCAGTTTGGACCAGTTTGTCCAAACCAATAGCAGAAATTGTGGGTGGCCCCACCCATCTGCCCTGGCTCTATGGCATCCCGTTTAGGCAATTTTTTCACCAAAAGCACATGCATGGAAGGCTGGGAGGTGGCCTGTGTGCGCAAAGAGAGCACACACGCATGCATGCTCACATTTGCGGACCGGTAGGGAAGGTAAGTGAATACCACCCCTGTTAAGGAATGGATGTTGTGATTAGGAACCACTTCACAATCAAGTTCAGCTATTAGTGATAGACCCATCCTCTGTCAATTTATCTAGTCCATGTTTAAAGTGATCATCTAAACTGGTAGCTATCATTACACTGAATGAGAGCAATAAATACTAAAATTATATTCTTTTTTTAAAAAATAGTACTAACTCATACAGCAATGGCATTTATCTATGCACATATATTAATAACTTTATGAGTATATCTGAGCACTATGATTGATCCAAGATTCCATTATGTATGTTTACATACATTTGTAAATCACAGCATGGGCAAAAGCTGGCATGCAGATAGACAAAGGTCTTGGCTGCCTTGTGATTCTGGTGAATGCGGTTTTTTTCCCAATTATATTCAAGGTTTTTCAAAATAAAGGATGACATAGATATTCATAAAATTGCAAGGGACACTTTTGGAACCCTTTTTAAAAAAAACTCATCTAAACATACTTGCCTCACAGGGAGAATTCTTCATTGGAGCTGGAAATACAGCACTAGTCACCATAACTGTCTCTGCAAAGGGACTCTCACTGGTGTTAAGCAAAAGGGCACATTCTGCAGAGAAAAACAGGATAAAAGATACATACATGATTAGAGGGAAATTAGTTAATGTTGTCATGGAAGATTTGTATAGCAACATAATCTGCCAGGGTGTCTGTGTTGCAAGAGTTGTGGAATGACCCTTCATGTGAAACTGCACATGCAAATCGTGGGTGGGCTTATATATTATGCTAGACATTGTCAACATTCTTTAGATATAATAATGCAATTTCATTTATTACCCAAGATATCTCTTTCAATCACATACAATGTATAGTATTGTGATTTGTATCAAAAAGGCATCTATTTTTATGATTCTGTATGAATCATAAAATGAACTATTTTTGCTATAAAAGAGGAAGAAATACTATCTCACCAAAGCTAGATGAGGGTCATTTATATGTTTATAAAGCATTCATTCTCAACAGGACAGATTCAAGATCTGTTAAACTTCAGTTAATTGGCGGGTGGATTATGATAAGGATAGTAGTCTAGCATATCTGGAGGGTACATGGTTGGGAGAAAGCACTAAAAGAATGGTAATTCAATGCTCTCAGTTACTGAATGTTGTAAATAAACAATCTTTTCTTCCTAATATCACTGGCAAGCTTAAAAATACTACACGTAGACCTTGAGTTAAAATTGCAATAGAGTTGGTTTGAGATTCCCTTGGGTAATCAAGTGACTGGGTTGGCTGGGAGAGCTAGATCATAAGGGTGAATGACTATAGGGGTGTTGCAGCAGCCATAACATTGAAACTGAGTCATAAGTAACTTTTGGGGATGTCTGTTATAACTTTGAACAGGCACTATATGACCCATCATAAGTTGAGGACTACTTTTGATCTCACTTTTTGAAGACTGCATCTACTGTATTCAGTTTTCCTTGCAGGTTACAGAAATTGTTCACTTTCATCTTAGTTCTTTATTTATTTAGAGTTCCCAATCTGGAATGGTCTTGGAATTCTCAACTAATGCCTTCTCCAAGTACTGACCAGGGACAGGCCTGCTTAGGTTTAGCAATCAAGTTGATAAGGCATCACTTCTGTTGATTTACATCATTGATAACCAAATTAAAAGTTGCCAATTTACTAAAGCTATTAATCTCAAACAAGAGCATTTTCTATGAGTCCTATTTGGTTTTTCTAAAAAAAAATCATACATTTCTGTTGCATATAGACTCTATTTACTAATGCTGTATGAGAAAAGTATTTTCTGATTTCTCACAAAATATTCTTCTTGTTGCAACAACAACAACACCCCCCCCCCCCAAACTATGAAAGTAAATGATAATGGCTGAAAAAATGAAGAATTCCCATCACATTCTAATTCCTTTGACATAACAGTTTACTCAGCTATATAACATTACTGTAATCTACCTTTCAGTGAACAAAAGTGGTGATATTCTGGATTCCCAATATGCCACAGTTGGGTCTTTGGTGAAGTTGATGAGCTTTGAGCCCAGCCACACTCTCCATCTTCAAAGGAGCAATAGAAACCAGTAGGAAGGTTTTCTGCATGAGGAAGAATGGCAAGAGTCAGAGAACCGATCAATAATTCCTAAGAACAAAGTAGAAAGTATATTCAGTATTTGCTTTTCAAAACTCTCACTTTTCTCTTTGGTTCCTGCAACAAAAAGGACCATCTTCTTTGTATAAACTACTAAAACTCTGGTGTCCAAAACTTCAATTGGGCAAAATGCTGCAAAACTCTATGAACAGATCTACCTCAAATGGGCTAACTTACAGAATGCTGGGGCCTGTTACTCAAAAAGAAATGAAATTGGGAAAATTGTTTGCCACTTCAGCACCACTGTGCTGCTGCTCTTCAGTGCTGCTGTCCCATAACAGTGAATAATAGTAACGTGATCCTCATTTTAACATACCCTGAGAGTTACCCACAAATCATTGGGAAACTCAGAAGAAAATGATATAATTGGCGACCACTCCTTTCCTCGTTCCTACTTCCTTTGCTTGTGGGAAGCTTGAAGAGAGATGTCAGTGGAGAAATGGTGCATCCTCCACCAGCTGTTGTGGCCCACCAGCGGCCAGAAGAGCTGGCAGCAGATTCGGACAGTGAGGAGGTTGGGGAGGAACATGGGCCAGTCCTGGAGTCTGGGAAAGGCTCTGATGAGGGATCTGTGTCAGAGGCAGAGAGGGGGCTAGAGCCGTATGCCAGCTATCAGTTGCTTTCAGAGTCAGACATCAGTGAGGCAGATGAACAGCTGGAGCCTCTTCCAGTGTGCGCATGTGCAGAGTTGCCATACGACGGAAACAGTTAAAGAACAGGGGTTGACTTGGCAGTAAGGCCACAGGTGGATGATGAATGGTCCCTTCCAGAGGAAATAAAAGAGGAGCAAAAGGGGAGTGGAGTTTTCAGGAGACAATTAGTTCATTTAATTGGTTCATGATTCTCTGAGACTCCTTGCAAGTTTTGCAGATATCGGCCTGGCAGCTCCAAGCAGATAAGGTCTGTGACTATAAGTCCTCCCTTGAAAGACTTTGCTGGATGTGAATGAGCAGAATTCACAGTAAATTAATAAAAGGGGTTTTTGAACTCTTTGAACTCACACACACTTCCTCAATCCATCTTCCACCCAACAGCAACCACTAGGAAGAGAAGAGAGTAAAGAGGATAGAGGAAGGAAGAGGGGGGGGGGGGAAGAAGAAAGGAAAGAAGAGGGAGGATTTCTGACACTGCCAGCTCCCCACCAGGAAACTCGATTGGGAAGTCGCCCTGAGTCCCCTTAGGGAAAAGGGCGGCCTATAAATGTCAATAAAATGAAAAAAAAAAGTCAACAGAAAGTTAGAAGTCACATTTGCTACCACTGAACTTTTGGTCACCCATGAATATTTCTGAAACTTATGGGTGGTCTAGTATACAATAATTTTACTAAATCATTGTGTAAAAATAGATAAATAAATAATAAACCTACACAAACATTTTTTTCACCCACTCCCTACCAAAGTTGAGACTAGGCATCAAACATTATCAAAGTGATTCTTACAGACAGTGCTGGTTTACAATACCTATCATTCTTGAATATTGGTTATTTTGGCCATGCTGCCTGATGAAGATGAATGTTGCAGTCCCACAATTACTGGAGATTAAAGGAAACAAATCATGATCTTATGGGAACTGTGTAAAATAGGATCAGGATTATTTTCATATTTCTACATGTATATATGGATGCGGCCTAAAAATAGTTCTTTTTCTAAGGCTGCCATATGAACTGACGAAGAAGTTTGGATTGGCAATACATAGTTCATATATTTTATGGTTTTAATTATAATGTATCATCAGTCATGAACTATATCTTCAGGTTCAACTTTCAAATAATTCCATAACTTCAGTTCTTATATTAATTAAACAACCAGTAGCAATAAACTGCATTAGTAAAAATAGGAAAATTATAATTTTCCTTTAATTTTCTAGTTTTCTCTTTTTACTGAAGAGGTACCTTTAATGTAGATTGCATTTGGTAAGACTTTGTAGATAACCGAGATGAGTCTGTGACATTTTAAGTGAATCATTTGCCAGTGGGATCAAAGAAGGACCAGATCTACAAGGACTGCTTTTTTTTACTTATATTGTAGCAAATTCTTAATCCTTTCAGATATTTAAATATTAGAACTAAATTCCAAGTTGAGTGGTCAGCTGATTCCTAGAGCACATCAATGACTGTGAATAACAAGGTTGGAGATCATTATGGATATTACTGCATGTTTTTGCTATTTGAAAACTGATTTTTTTTTCAGTGATACCCCATCACACACCAGTTACTGTTAAATTTAACTTATGCAACCATTACTTACACAACGGATCTTAATTTGACTTAATTTTTTTGGAAATTTTCCATTTAAAATGCATATTTATTCAGTAACATTTTACCATCTTAAGAAAGTTGTTGTGCTTAAAAGGTGAATTTATAATCTATTGCATTCCAAGCAATAACTGAATCAATACTAACTCTAATGTGCATATAGAGGACAGTAGTTCCACAGAACTCTTTTTTTCCATACTTATTTTACTTCGTTCTTTTTGTTCCTGGTAAGGTGTTGCTAAAATAAAAAACAACATTTCAGCTTGGCCTTTTCTTAAACTTCATACTGGACAACCAGATTTCAAAAACCCATTCACCTGCAAAAACATGATACATTGTTTATATACTTAAAACATTTATTTCTTGACTTAATACCAAGATGCCCAAGGTCAATTCTATAGAGGAAGAAAATGTACCAACTAAAATGTTAGTGTGAGGTTATTGTTATTTCATTTTTTCCACTTTGAAGGCACTGGTAGAAATAAAGCATGTATCAAAATTCTATAATGCTATAATAGGCCATGTATTAAATGGCATATTCAGACATAAAAAATAAAGGAGTTTTACCCTTCTGTTCATCCATTTATCTACAGGTATGAATGGGTTTGGTTATTTCCAGTTTGCATCTATTAATTTATTATATATTGTTTTTAAATTTTAAATGAACATTTTAAATTTATGTATGTATTTCAGAAATATATCTTTCTGCTTTAAGAGTTTAAGGGAAAATGGACTATATATACCATTCTGATATGAATTCTGAAGGGTGACTGTTATAGTCCATACATCATCCAGGAGATTCGGTTTAGATTAGCAACACTTTCAAATGCAAGCCAAACAAAACATACATTCATCCATCTATCCCAACTTCTCGGGGCAAAGTTTAATAAATAGGTGTCATATAGTTTAAGCTAGACCTTTGTTACTGCTAAGCCATAGACACAAATCTCTTGAACAATTGCTCAGCAGAGGCAAGTAATCTGCATATATAAAGACATATACATACACATGATCTTCGTCATAAAAGTAAATGAGGATATCAATCATGTTAAACAGTCCCATGAGCACAGAACCCTGGAAATGGCAGATATTTATGATTTGGAGCATGTTTATTTCCACTACTAACCTGAACATTTTTTAAAGCAAATAAATAATCACAGTTAAACCATCATTTGCTGTGATGACAGTGAATATGAATCCAACTATTTTATAGTAAAAACATAGGAAGTGGGTTTATACTAAATCAAACCATTACTTCATATTTCCCTAGTGCTGACTGGTTTTCAAGTTGTAGTTTTCCAGCCCGTCTTACTGTACCTATATTGCTTTACTTCTTTTCATCAGTACTGAATGTGAGGATAATACAAACTACTCTGTGATTACCAAGTGTTGTCCTCCAAGACGTACCATGACATGGGCTGTATGATATGAACTGTAACTGATGGAGATCATGTAGCCAGCAGACAAAAAGGGGACTGCTCATTTATGACAGTGGCAACTTGAGGATTACATTTCCTCTGCTCTTTTCTGCCCTCTATGGGGGTATGTTTTAGAAAAAGTCAGAAAAATATTGGATTATAAAATCCTACCAGTTTCTCCCCTTTAAAGGGAATGCCACATTCATTCTTCTCTAATTGGATTCCATTCTCCAAATCAGCAGGAGATTCTGATGTAGCCTCAGGCTAAATCAGAATATGTCAAACTAGATGCACCTTGAATTCTTCTTGAAGCAGCCCTGCATGCCATTCAGTTTAATTCACTTTGGGCCAAAGTATAGTATATAGAATGGTGTAATGAAGTAGAACATTTAAGGGAAATGTCTAAGCATTAAATACTGCCTAGAGTCTAGAATATCGAGGAAAATGGCAGGGAAACTGAGTGTGGAACTATAAATGAAGATGTATTTAGCAGTGCAACTGCTAGCTCAGACTTCTATTTCTCATAAATGTAACTTTATGAAGCTCTGATTGTTTGGTGCTGAGAAAACACAGGCTTCTTCATTTATTGTAATGTTTCCTGCATGTAGTGAGCTACTGACAACCATTTACCCCAGTTCCATTGCAAGATTTAACATATCTAACTTGTGTGTTAGGCAAAATTGCCATGATTATTTTTCAGTTTGCCCAGATCAGACTCTGATAAGCATAATTGAAAGGAGGAAAGAATTTGCACAGATATCATGTGCTCCAAGTATCTTTCTGAGGTTCTCATTTGTAAATTTAGGTGAATTCATATACAAAAGCAGACCTGTCAAATGCATTACGATAAACCAAACGCTGTGGGTATAATATACCTTCTCAGACAAGTTCTCCTTACCAGTATATTGTTAAATTCGTTCTGGAATATGATGAATAACATTTTAATCAATAAACCCACCAAGAATCTATTGAATCACAACTAATGGTTCATCACTCCTTGCTATTTTTTAGTTAAAAGGTTTCTATATAATTTTAAATAAAAAAGAGATTTTTTTAGGTAATGATACAACATATTTCTCTTAAAAAAACTATAAATCTATGATTATTTAAAATATTCCCCAGTAATATATGATTAAAATGTGCAACTCTTTATAATTTGCCCTTTCTCCAAAGTCTCCAAGCAGCTACATATGATTCTTCTGGAAATTTATCCACATAAAATCTTTTTAGGTAGGCTAAGCCAATGTCATTCAATGAGGTTCATGAGTGAGTGGAAATGTCAATCTACTTCTCCTTAATTTTATTACATTGGAGAAAGGAGCTGACATCACGACGATACGGATGTGCGATCTCAGAGCTCCAAGATCACTGCTGGATGGTCCATCTGGACCTAAACCATCCCGAAGAGACGATGACAGGGAAGAGTACGTCTTGCTGATCTCAGGGACATTGCAAAGTCCCTGATTGATCCAAGAGAATCTCTTCTAGCTGGCGATAGAAGCACAGCCCCAAGCTGCTGAAGTCAGGACAGCTCCGCAACGGGAGGAAAGTGGAAAGAGAAAGTGTGTCCATCTGGTGAGGAAATTTTATTTTTACAAAAGAGACTGCCCAAAAAAGATTAAAACCCAATCAAACTTGTAAAGAAAAGAAAATAAGCAGCGAATTTAAGTGTGTTATTCTATTTTTTAAAATTGTCTTCTATGGATGGAAGTTTTGCAAACACTTCCTAATTTTTAAAGTGAAAGTATTGGCTTTTCTTCTACTTTTTTAAACCTATGGATTAAATCTTTTTAAAATTTTTTCACAATACTGGGTTGGATGGTTTTTTTCTTTTTATTTTGTTCTATTTAAGAGCCTTGTTTCTTTTAAGCTTGGAATATAAAAAGGATATAAAAGGAATATAAAGAGAGCAGTAACATCAGAGGGAAAAGAAGTTACACTGCCACTTGGAGGTTGGAGGCTGAGTTCTGGAAATATTTTTTTCTCTCTTTTCTTTGATCATTTTGACCTTGCACTTCAAAGATTTTAGCTTGCAAAGAGATAAGATGGGTTGTTGATGCAGGTGCCCTTTGGATGTCTCTTTGGCAGCGAGAGAGCAGTGCAAATAAAAGCTTTGTTTTCCAACTACAGTGTTTATAAATTGGACAATGACACAATACCAAGAAGAAACCATAACATTACAACAGATTATGTTTGAAATTCAAAAATTATTAGAAACATCATAGAAAATATAGATGGTAATATAGCAAAATTTGATGAAATTGAAGATAGCCAGCTAATGGAAAAAGTGGAGGTTAGAATCTCAAAAACCCAAGGGAAAAATGAACAAAGAGGCAAGATAACTGTGGATATTGACAGAGATCTTTGTGTGGTTGGAAATGGAAAGAATGGAACATGGAAAGGGAAGAGAGATGGAAAGGATCTCTACCCCAGATTTCAAGGTATAGAAGGAGAAAAAAGAGAAGAATTGATGGATTTAAGGAGAGGAACTTTGACAAAAGTACTACTGATAACCAAAGATAAGCTGATTAAAGAAGCTGATGGAGGGTTTCAAGAATTTATAAGACATGCAACAAGCAACAAGTTGCAAAGAGAAGTCCACACAAAGTTGATTAAGGAAAAAACCAGAAGATTAATCCCACATAAGGCAAAAGAAATAAGACTGTACTACTACTGGAAAGACACAGGTTGAGACATGAAAACTATTAACAAAATACTAGCTAAATAGTTAAAATTAAAGCATTATGTTAAAAATGAAGTGATAATGTATATGGTTGATAAATAATTGATAATGATATAATGTATAATATGTGTTGGTTTTACAAGAGAAAATTTGATATAAATTTTAAATGGTGACCATGAAAGGAAGTTTTGAAACTTATTTATGTATGAAAGCCTATAATATTGAAATTGGATATAAATTGTAAACAGTGATTAAGAAAGGAGGTTTAGAAACTTTGTTATCAAACATAATTAATTTTTATTTAGAACGTTTCACAAAGATAGAATGTTGTTGGATGATATTGAAAATAGACAATGGAATGCCATTATGTGGTTTTGCTTTGAATTTTGGAATATTTGTTATAAAGGGATGTTAAAACAACTATAGTCATATGAAGGATCAGGTATGATGATAGTAATATATATAAATATATTTGATGTAAAATCTATAATTTGATATAGATTATAGGTGATGGCTATGGAAGCGATGCACGAAAGTTCTTTGTAACCAATTGACACACTTTTTATAATTTGTAATGGAATATGTTTCTATGGTGTTTGTTGTGTCTTGTTTCTTTGTGTCTATTCAAAAAAATAAAAAAATAATATAAAAAATTATTATATTGTAACAATCATTGAATATCAAGCTATATGTAACATAGAGCCATGGGCCACCTGGCTATATTTGAATATTATACCATCATTTTTCTTTCCTATCTTCCCTGCCATAGCCAAAGACTGGAAATATACATGTCTAATAACAGAATAATAGAGTTGGAAGGGACCTTGGAAGTATTCTAGTGCAAACTATTATATCTTCACAAGGAATCACAGAGGCTCAAAGGTAACAGTAACCAGTTTAATTTAACAAGAACGATGTAACAGAAACAATTGAAGTAGAACGGACAGGCTTGTAGCTGTGCGCGGTAGATCGGAGAGACAGAACAGTAAACCGGATAGCTTCAGCAGCTATGTAGTAGATCAGGGAGCCATTGGAATCGTGCTGCCTTTTATACTCGGCTGACTCGCGCTTGACAGCCCAGTAACTGACAGGCGCGTCTGATTGGCTAAGACGCGCCTGGCTGCTGCCGAGCTGTCATTCGTAAGTGCGAGGACTATGTAACACAAACCCCTGCTCAAGAAGAAGACCCTATACCATTTCAGATAAAATGGTTGTCCAATCTCTTCTTAAAAACCTCCAGTGATGGAGCACCCACAACTTCTGGAGGCAAGTCATTTCACCAATTTAATTGTCTTAACTATCAGGAATTTTTTCCTTAGTTCTAAATTGCTTTTCTCCTTGATTAGTATCTATCCACTGCTTCTTGTCCTGCCTTCAGATGCTTTAGAGAATAGGTTGACCCCCTCCTTTTTTGTGGCAGCCCCTTAGATATTGGAACTCTGCTATCATATCACCCCTACTCTTTTTTCCATTAAACATACCAAATTCCTGCAACTGTTCTTTATATGTCTACTAATCATCTTTGCTGATCTTCTCTGCACTCTTTCTAGAGTCTCAACATCTTTTTTTATATCATGGCAATCAAAACTGGATGCAATATTCAAAGTGTGGTCTTACAAGGCATTATAAAGTGGCATTAACACTTCATGTGATCTTGATTCTAACCCTCTGGCAATGCAGCCTAGGGCTGCACTGGCTTTTTTGGCAGCTGCAGCACTCTGCTGGCTCCTATTTAAGTGATTTCTCACTAGGACTCCAAGACTCTCAGGTTACTACTATTGATAAAGGTACTATCTATTCCATACTTGTGCATTTGTTTTTTCTTGCCTAGATGTAGAATCTTACTTTTCTCATCATTGAATTTCATTTTGTTCATTTTGAACACTTGACAGTGTTCCAGTCTGTCAAGGTCCTTCTGTCTCTTAAGACTAATTTCTGGAGT
Source organism: Thamnophis sirtalis (assembly GCF_051295495.1). Lineage (NCBI taxonomy): Eukaryota > Metazoa > Chordata > Lepidosauria > Squamata > Natricidae > Thamnophis > Thamnophis sirtalis. The sequence continues at coordinate 53,540,089 of NW_028261386.1, read as the reverse complement.
GTTGGCTATTCCTGCCAGCTTGATGTCGCCTACAAATTTCTCATCTAAATCACTGATGAATATATTGAAAAATGCTGGGTCTAAGACAGACACTTGGGATACCCCTCTGTATACTTATTATGTGTGAGTAATCTATAGTTAGACGCAAAATGTAATAATTCAAGTTATTATTTTTATTATAAATTTGTATGCCACCAAACTCCCAATGACTCTGGCTACTATGTGCATGCTTGGCATTGTAAAATAATTGCAAACACCTAATTTCATCTTCTGTGCATACCAAGATGTAGTTATCTCTCTGAAGTTTGAAAAACAATAGACTGGAATCAAATTTTCCAACATCATTATAGCTTTATTGTACATCATTCTATTCATATAAATATTTACACCTCTTATTTTTATTTGAAAGTGTGATCAAGTTGACTAAGAATCTTCCAACAATACAAAACCAAGATCAAATAGAATTAAAACCTACTGGCTATATATTAAGATTAACTTTGTAGTAACAATAATAGGTTGCTCTGTTCATAATATAATTTCTATACCTTTTCCCTTTTTGTATTGCTCTGTTTATTTTTTTTTTGAGGTTCTGTTGACCTTTTAACTCTGTTGTATGTTGATTAATTTCCCTCAATAAAATATATTAAAATGAAGTAAACTGCCTTCCTTAACTGTTAACACACAAGCCCTGTCTTTTGCACTGCTGGAACACTGTTTTGGTATGAAATGGTGTTAGAGGCATTTCTATAGGGAGAAAGAATATATTCAGCATGCCTAGTCATTCAGAAATCTGTGCAGGTAACTTCTTGATTTATAGATAGTTTTATAGATAGCTATTTAGTAGTTTATGAAGAATGCTGTAACATTATAAAAATTATCTCCTACTGTTTCCTTTGTGGGTAATTTGAGCTGAATCACACCTACCAGCACATTTCAAATAAACTGGCCCCTTTTCATCACACAAACAAATCCTCAATAGAATTCTCAAGACATTGCAGTTACTGGCTCATGTTTCATCTAAAATACATGCAACTAATTTCCTTTCTCAACAAGAGGAGGTGTGGGGAAAAGTCATTCTCTAATCTTATTTCACACACTTCTGCCTCCCACATATAGTAAGAAACTGAATCATCATGATTCACTCTGCTTCAGAGACATAAGTCAGGATTTATGTAATAACTGATGTCTACTTATCCTTCCTGCCTTTTTTCCCTTCTCCTGTTGTTACTTTATAAATTTAAGCTTTATAAATTCCATGTTGGTTCCATTTTAAGCCTCCAGACATATCTTGTTACTTAACAATATTTTAAAATCAAAATATCCTGATGCCTATATTCCTTTCCTATGCTTATGAATACAATGGAAGTGGACCGATTTGTGTTTTCTACCCTATCCCTGTCTTCAGGTTTGACTCAGTTGCCTTCTCCTACTTAAAGTCTATTAAATAGACCTTAACTGTTTACTGAAGCTGAAGCTCAAATACTTTGGCCACCAAATGAGAAGAGAGGACGCACTGGAAAAGATCCTGTTAGGAAAGATTGAAGACAAAAGGAGAAGGGATGGTATGAGATGGTTAGATGGTGTCATTGGCGTGGTGGGCATGCGTTTGGACAGACTCAGGGAGACAGTGGAGGATGGGAGAAAGGGACTGGTGTGCTATGGTCCATGGGGTCAGAAAGAGTTAGACATGACATAGAGACTGAATAACAACAACCCAAAAGTGTTCTGTATATTAATTAGTATATGGGCAGGTCCTCCTTGGTGCCCTCCTCCTGACTACAGATTAGATAATGTAGTCATCTAATCTGGGAATAGAATAGAATAACAGAGTTGGAAGAGACTTTGGAGGTCTTCTAGTTCAACCCACTTCTTAGGCAGGAAACCCTACACCACTTCAAACAAATGGTTATCTAACATTTTCTTAAAAACTTCCAGTGTTGGAGCATTCACAACCTCTAGAGGCAAGTTGTTCCACTGATTAATTGCTGTAACTGTCAGAAAATTTCTCCTTAGTTCTAAGTTGCTTCTCTCCTTGATTAGTTTACACCCATTGCTTCTTGTCCTACCCTCAGCTGCTTTGGAGACTAGCTTGACTCCCTCTTCTTTGTGTCAGCCCCTGAAGTAATGGAACACTATTATCATGTCTCCCCTCCTCCTTATTTTCATTAAACTGGACATACCTAGTTTCTGCAACCATTCTTCATATGTTTTAGTCTCCAGTCCCCCTAATCATCTTAGTTGCTCTTTTCTGAACTCTTTCTAGAGTCTCAACACCTTTTTTACATCATGGCGACCAAAACTGAATGCAGCCTTATAAAGTGTGGCATTATAAAGTGGTATTAATACTTCACATAATCTTGATTATATCCTTCTGTTTATGCAGCCTAGAACTGTGTTGGTTTTTTTGGCAGCTGCTGCACACTGCTGGCTCATATTTAAATGGTTGTCCACTAGGACTCCAAGATCCTTCCCATAGTTACTACTTTTGAGCAAGGTACCATATACTGTACCTGTCATTTTGTTTTTCTTGACTAAATGTAGAGCCTTACTTGTAGAACCTGGGAGAACAGGGAGAACCTATACTAGAGATCCAAGTTCCTTACAACTTCTGTGTTCTTTAGGGAGTGATCTGGATGCAACATTTGCAGTTTCCTTCTTTGGTCAGAAAAATTAAAAATGTTTATTTGCTGGGAGACTGAAGTGTCCCCCCCCCATGTATATTTAGCGTCGAGTTCAAAGAACAAATTCAGGTTCCTTTGTAGAAGTGAGATAATTTTCATTGCTATAGAGCAAGGCAATGTTCTGAAATTTTAGAGCTGATTTGACTTACTGCATATCTGTCCTTCATCTTCTCCATCTGCACAATCTTTGATGAAATCGCACACCCGTCTCAACTTGATCACTGTTCCATTCCAGCAACTGAAATAACTCTGAAGAGCCATTTTAGAGACAGATGGAGGTCCTATGAAAAGGGAAGAAGAATATTATTTAAATCTCTTCATCAGAGTTTGTACAGTATACTTAGCTAGTTTTCATTCTCCACCAGATGTAATAATTGTAATAATCACAACTCAAAGGCAGCTATTCCACTAAGGATCACAAAACTTGACTATTGGTTGATGCAGAGCGATTCATAGATAAAATTTCTCTCACTGTATTCATGATTTGAGATTATTATTTTTGCTTCACATTTCCATGGAAATAATCTAGGTATCTTTCCTTTCCTTTCCTTTTTCCCTCATGGCAAAAATGAAATAAATTCTACTCCAGCACTTCCTGAATGTGGGGTGTGAACGTGTGTGGCTAGGGAAATCAGCTCCATCCCCTTTGAGAGCCAGATCAATCTTACAAAATAAAACAAAATCAAATTTTATTAAAAAGCAAAGAGGAAAAATGTACTTCCTTTTTAGCTTTAAGTATCCCTTCGGTGTCAAGGGAAGTAAAAAGTATTATTTTTTAAGATCAGAAATCTGAGCCTCTGAGCAGCTACATTATATTATTGATTGCCCCTAACTTAAAGGAACTCTGCTAAAGAGGTTCCAACATGCATAAAAATATCACAATTTACTGAGCATGTACAGAGAACATAAATACCAGAGACACAATACATAAATATTATGTACCAGAAGCATAGAATAAATTAAATTTAGCACATTTTGTAGGTAAATTTTTCCCTATTTCTCTAAAGACCAAAGTAGCCTTGGAACAGATGTTATTTCTCTGTTAATTTGCTACTTAGAAAATCATGTTTCCTACAAATACTAATTTAAATCTGAGACTGAAGGGAAATGGTAAATCCCATTCTTTCTAACCTCTTATTCAACATCTGCCTGATTTTAAATATAGAAAACCCTTTTCTCTACAATAAAGGCAGGGTTGGGGAGAATTGCCTTGTGGCCTCTACGTGCTCCTGCTTGAAGCTAAGAAAAGATGCTGATCTGAACATCTTGAAGAGCAGTTTGCTGTCTGGAATATTTTCAAGGCAATATGACCTCACAACACTAATAGATTCACCTTTGCAAACTAAAGAACCATCTTATTGAAATTATTTCCTAAATAATTTTGTAAATTGAAATCTACCTGATTAGACACTTTCTCCTTTTCCCCTTATATGAGGTTTTTTTTCTGTTAACATTTAGTCAGCCTGGCTTTCCAGTCCCCTTCTATTTTTTTCTCCTTCTCCTGCTAAATTCCTGCCTCTCACAAACCAAGGCATGTGTGTGCACTATCCCATCTTTATTTAACCAAAATTGTCTCTCTGAGACAATGGAAAAAGAAAATGCATTGGATTTGTTCTCTTCCTTAAAACCTGCCATATATTTTGGGTCTCAAAGTTACCGGCAACAAAGCAAACCCTATGGTTTGCAGATGGTCAAAAATATTTTAAAGGATGAAGTGGGGGAACAAACATCTTCAAACAAACAAACAAACTTCCTTTTCATACTGTCTGGGTATTTATATACTGTGCTCACAAGTCCACACTTCTACCTATGGTAACTTTGGGACATACATATCCTGCCAATGTATATATTTTTTCTATTGAGATCTCTTGCTGTTGCCCTTAGGACTTTCCCCATCATGGGGAAAAGGTTAAGTTTCATAAACTAAACTGTTGTCAGAATGGTAGTTTTTCTTTTTCTTTTTATATCATCCAATGTTGGCCTCAAGGCAAGTAAAGGTTGTGAGGCTTTGTTCCTTGGTGGAAAGACATGTAATAGAACTGATGTGGAATAGAGACCAGAAAGAGATTAGCAATGATGATACTGATTTCATGGAGGCATCATTTTCTACTAACTCAAGAATGGGTGCATAGTATTTCAGATTAGCAATGAAAAAAAGCCCAACCAGTTTAAGAGAAAAAGCTGATACTTATTGAGGCCAAACACATAAACAGGGAAGGGACCTAACATGTTCATTCCATAGGTAAAATTTATTTCTCAGCTTGATTACATTTGTATCAAGTAGAAAACTCTCACGGGTACCACTTTCATTGATATGTAGATTTGTACCCTGTTTCCCCTCCAAAAACCTCAAGAAGAAACATAATTATATATTTGTTGTTGTAAACCAGTCACACATTCAGATTATAGTTAAATCAGTATAATAAAGGTTATTTCTGTGAACCTCTCTGACACTGATAGTAGATAAGGTTTCAATTCTTGATTGTCAATTTCCTTTTGCTGATTGATTTATTGATTATGTACTATCTGCCAGCTGGCCTGGGGAACCCAGAGCGGGAGGGAGCCCATTAAATGGCTCATGTGATCTGCTGTTGCTGGGGTGGGGTGATTGTTATTATATTATACTATATTAATTAATTTGATTTTTAATTAGTTTTATTGTTTTAAATGTGGTTTTATATTCTGTAATCCACACTGAGTCACCATGGATGGATAGGCGGCTATATAAGTAAGTACATAAGTAAGTAAATAAATAAATCTCATTTTCCACTCCCAATCTTCCTATTTTGCTTGATGTTGAAATGGAGAGTGAAGAAGGGAGAAATGCCACCTTCATGATTTATGCTTCATGTCCTTTATTTTCTCTTGCTTTGTGAGAGTTCAGTCACCTGGAAGAGTCTGCAACACATGTTTTGATAGCCTGATTTGTGTAGATCAGGGACAAGCAATGTCATGCCATCCAGATACTTTGAATTTCAGCTTAATTAGCCTGGCACAGCTAACCAACTTTGGCTGATGCTGAAAGCGGAGCAGGGCCAGGACTAGAGAATATTTTGGCTGTGGGCTGGACTGGGAACTTGGGGTTAAAAATACAGAAGGCAAACTGCTTCCAAATTGTTTCTGTGTTCATAAAATCATCAGGACTGAAGGGAAACTTTCCCATTTGTCCTCCCCATTGGCTATGTCAAGAATAAAGGACTATGGAGCTACAGCCTGCAGCATCTGGAGGATACTGGGCTATTCATTCTAGTACAATTGACTGATAAGGCTGCTAGTCTTGCCTCACAAAAATCAGCTTGGATGTGCTGTATGAACCAGTGCCCTTCCCAGATATTCATTTAAGAGTTGGCTGTTTAACCTCTCATTGTTGCAATAATCGGAAGGGGGGGCAGGGGGAATGTGTTTTTCTCTTGAGCTTGACAGCGTGATTATGCATTTCTTTTCTGCTGTCATAATACTTGCATTATGAAGGGAACTCATTCTTTTGGAAAAGAAGTGGTTTGCCCCCCTTTTCTTGTTAATCTGGATGAACTGAGTTCAGACCACAATGTAGTAGTGAATCTTTATGTTAGTTGCCTAAGACCCTTTGAAACTAATAGCACTGCAAAATCAAATAAAACCAACTGGAAATGTCAAAAGTGAACTATGGATTCTGTGGAGGTATAAAAGTAAAAACTGTCCAATAATTTTTATAGCTTTAATTTTACTTTTTTATTCCAGTTTTTTCTCTCTGTGTAGTTATGATCTCTTGCAAGACAGCAGATAAAATCTGGAAGGTTTGATAGATTTAGTCTAGCTCTTATCCAGAGCTTTAGCACATTACTGCAAGTGCTTGGTTTTCAGAAAACTGAAAGTAATGCAACCTTTCTGATTGTTGTAAACAGCACAGTACAGAAGCAAAAGCAAGTGATAAAACTATCCCTTGAAATGGAATAGAATATGAGATATGAATTCACATCTGCGTGCTCATCCCTCCATTTGTCTACCTTTGATTATTTTATTGCTGAGTTCTTTTTATATTAGAATAAGCTATCATTTCTCTCTAGTATGCAAGGAATTTATTTTCTAATAGAGTATAGATATCAAAGGTCAGTGGAAGTCACATAGTATACAGACTAAACAACTCTTCCACCTAAGTAATGCAATTGAAGCTCAGAATGTCTGAACAGTCATTTTTAATGCCACGTTAGATGCAACCCTGGGTGTAGGCAATAGGAGTGATTTATCATTGCTTTCTTTAGGCATGATTTTGCAGATTCTCAACATAGCCAACAATTCTGGAATTCCTAGGTAATCCTTTATCCAAATACTAACTGAACCTTGAAATAAAAGAAAATACTTGTAGCACAATTTTTAGATTTTGGTAGTGGTTTGCTCTTCAAATTCGTTTCAATTTAATTTCTGGATGTTTCATTACCAGACTAATTATCATCATCAAAGATTTGATTTTGATTTGATTTGATTTATTGCATTTCTATGCCGCCCTATTCCCAGAGGGACTCAGGGCAGCTCACAAACCAAAATAGGGGGGGGGATACAAACAAGAGGAAAACAACAGACAAACAACTACAACAATTTAAAAACAATCAACAACCATACAATTCGAGCGGGGACGGGAATTCGTCAGCCCCAGGCCTGTCGGAACAGCCAGGTTTTAAGGGCTTTGCGGAAAGCCTGAAGGGTGGTGAGGGTCCGAATCTCCATGGAGAGCTCGTTCCAGAAGGCTGGAGCAGCCACAGAGAAGTCCCTCCTCCGGATGGTAGCCAATCAGCATTGGCCGGTAGATGGAATTCAGAGGAGGCCTAGTCTGTGGGATCTAATAGGTCTGTTGGAGGTAATTGGATGATAGATGATGTTACCTAGAAGATGATAGATGATGTTACCTAGTATGGTAACAAAATGTTCAGAAACTAAATTGAAACAAGCTTGGGGAGCAAACCACTGCCAAAAACCAATTGAGCCTGCTTGATTGGGGAAATTAAGTGTTATCTTTAGGATGGATGGTTGATACTAAAGAACCCCCACAAAATTATGGAAGAACTTTTGTAGAGACAATTCTTCTTGGTTTCTTTGGATCCAAATCATTTGGTGAATTAGATATGAAATAAAATGATCATTTGGTTCATGAAACTAGGTTTTATATGATCCATTCACAGCTGCAACTCATTATTTGATGTTCCACAATTAATATGCTAATTCTAATTTTAGGTCAATGGTCAGACAGGCAAGAGAAATTTTGGCTTGTGATACCTATTGCCTCTTCATTGATTATTCATTGATATGTTTTCATTTCTGCCTAATTGCCATATAGCATTACTAACTAAATTTAGTATCCATAGAGACCTGAGGCAAATTTGTGTGATTAAACCATACTATTTGATTTTACTCTCGTGTTACTGTATCTTAGCAAGTCCTTATTTACCTAGGTATACCTGAAAAGTTTTTCAGGCAGGCTGAGTCTCCAAAGAGAAGATACATGAATTGCACAGATAGTGAGAGATTTTATAGAATTAATATTTTACATTCCATACTGCCATCCTAGAAATAGTTTTCATTTTGACTTTTTCAAAACTAATTATGTGATGTACCAACATATATACGGGTTATATTGAATAACAATATGTGAGTATATTGCAAACTTTGCTAATCTAACCAAATTAGTACTTTTTAAAAACTACATGGGATGAATGATTCTGTGACACCGGGAAGAAAGATATGCAATTGAATTTGAACAATAAAGGGCAGAAGTGAGAGACTGAGAGAAAAAAGATTAGTAAGAATTTTATTTTCTCTTGCTCAATCTTCTTCCTTCTCTTTTCAAAATAAGGGAGAAAAGTTAGTCTTCTATAATAATATAATTAAATGTATTGGGAAATGTCCCCAAAGGACATTTAAGGACTGTGATATCAGGTTTCCATATTTTTTTTTAAAAAAAGCATTAATGTTTGCTCTCAACAATGTCAAAACATTGTTTATTAGAAAAAGTGCAGTGTTTGCTGTATATTAAATAAGCACTTTTAAAGGAATAGGGAATGAGAAAAACCAATTGATGCAGAAATTCTCATTGGGAGAAATGCTTATTTTGTCACAGCTATCTAGTTATCAGTTCTCAGATAAATAAATTAAACATTTCTTCCTTAGAACATTGCCTAACTGAAGGCAAACATGATGAAATACAATTAGTTTATCAGTGTTATGTTGCTTCATGGGACATAGGGACAAATTAAAATATCAAGCTTCAGAGTTCATAAAGCCACTGGTTTGTTTATAAACTTTCAGCCTGGTGAAGCAACAAAATCTGACATTTTATGAGTCAGAGCTGGAAGGTTATGATAATATAATATTCAAGCAGATCTGAAAGCACATATATCCATTTCCCCAGACAAATGATAAGCCATATTTATACCAACTACAATTATACATAAACCAGGGAAATAAATATGTATAAGTCCTATAAAAACAACTGGCAGTGTTTAATTTTTAGAAGACGGGGGGAGATGGGAATATCTTCAAGTATCTATATCCCAAAGGAAGATCAAGACCAGAGACTAAATTATAGAATAAAGGTCTGTAGTTTTAAATAAGCCGATTCAGAAGAATGTTTTCAAAAGCCTAACAGTAAAAGGATTTCAACAGTTGAACTAATTATCTCTAAGGAGATCTCTCTTACAGATATTTCTGGAACCCCTGATTGGACTCAATGGCAGTCCCAATGATCTCTTTTTCTAAGTTAAATTCAGCACAATGGGATTTCCTTCTGAGTAAATATCAATGAGAACCTGTTTGGATGTGGGGGTTAAGATACCAGACTAGAAACTAAGTAGTAGTCTCATTTTAGGAATAAAGCCAGCTGGGCCAGTCTCTTTCTCTCTCACCCTTAGGAAGAAGAAATGGCAAACCACATCCAAATCATGCCCAAAAAACTCCAGGATTAATCCAGACAGCTACTAAAAGTCAGTATTGACTTGATGGTGTGTGTGAACATACACACATACAATATACACACATATGAGCCATGGTGGTTAGAATGCAGCACTGCAAGCTACTTCTGTTGCCTGCCGGTTGCCTGCAGTTTGGCAGTTTGAATCTCACCTTGTCAAGGTTGTCTCAGCCTTCCATTCTTCCAAGGTAGGTAAAATGAGGACCCAGATTATTGGGGGGGCAATAGGCTGACTCTATAAACTGCTTAGAGAAGACTGTAAAGCATTGTAAAACTGTATATTGTCAGCTTTGAAGTGCCATTGCTATTGTGTTACCAATATATAACTCTGCCAGATTTAGTACTAGACAATTGGTGATCCTTTGGGTAATTGTTCTTTCCACATATAATGCAGGCTTGCACTGTTACCCCTTCCACTCCTGACCCTCAGGAGAGTCCCAGTGCTGCTGCTGCTGCTGCCCTCTCCTTCTCCTTGGCTGACCTGCAGAACTGCCTACCACTTTGCTGAGTAGAGGAGGAACAAAGGAACGATGGACCATGAGGAAAACTGTACTCCCACCCCCATTTTGTCCCCAAAGACCCCTCCCTTCAGGAAGAAAGTGGGATCACCTGTCAATTGCTAGCACCCCCCTCCCCCCAGCCAAACCTATCTTGCCAGCAGGCATTGCAGTTGCTCCCTCACTTTTTCCTCACTGGTCATCACTATTAAGAGATGCCATATTTCGAACCTAGGTTCCAAAGTGGCAATGGCTACATGCCTATTGAGCCTTGCTGGCAATTGATTGTGGGCAGAGGTTAGAGATTGGTGGGAAAGATGGGGATGCCTTTCCCATTTTCCCTTGAATCATGCAACCTACAGGTTTCTTGGAACTGTAATTGGAAACTGTTGACATGACCACAACTCATGGGTGGGATTCTACTGGTCCGGACTGGTTTGTGCGAACCGGTAGCTCCGACGATTAGCTGGAAGTGAACCTATTCGCTCTGATGATCTGCTGGGCCCGCCCACTCACCCCTGCTCTATCCTGTAATTTATTTCTTGCTTTCTAGCTTATCTCATTTGTGGAGCACAGCTGATTCTCCCCTCCAGTTGTTTTACTTACTGTTGCTGACTTGGAAAGTAAGAAGCTGAGCTTCTAAATACTCCATTTTCAGCACTGCACATGCACGCAAAGCACACATGCACGCAACACGCATGCTCACTGAACCGGTTGTTCAACCGGCAGCATCCCACCACTGCCACAACTTCCCAAGTTTTATTCCCACGAGTGCTTTGGATTCCAGCATCTTGCAAGTTACTCAATTTGAGTTATCTTGCTTCAAAAATTGTTGCCGTATATTTTCCAATTAACCCAAATGAAGGTTACAAAGAAGCAGACACAAGAGTTGTATATTTCTAAGAGAGCTGATGCCTCATTTTGCTTTCAGTTTCTTTCTGTGTTTCCAAAAGAAATGGAACCATTGTTTGAATGATTCCACATCCAAAACATATCAGGGCTGCAAATCCTTCGTGTTGACAAAGCCAACTTTATATATTAAAAATTCAGGATTTGAACCCTGTTGGCAAAATGAGCCATTGTTTGTCTGACTCAGCCAACGTTACTTAACAACACAGTTACACCATGTTCTTTTCTACTATGGGGATTTAGAGCTCACTGGTGATTCAATTAGATGTGCTTTTGATATTGTTATTTATATTGCCTGACAAAACTAAAAGTTAATGAAGCATGTAGAAAAACAGCCATTTTTTTCCCAGAGATGATTTTACACTGCAAATCAATTTGGGAAAGGAAAAAAAAATCCCTTCTCAACAAACCTGTCGTAATAAAGAGTTTACTTTCTAAACAGGATAGTCTGCATTATTTTCAGCTTTGTCTTTGTGTTTTGATTAGAATCAGAAAATTACTAAGCAGTTCAAATTTAAAATTTCCAAGACAGGAAGCAGAGCATTTTTAGTGCTTCTTGCTTGAGGGTTACAGTGATTTCAAGACTTTGTCCACTGCATGAATCTGATGAACTGAAATTTTTGGAAAGAAAGGCTAAAATATGGTTGGGTGAAAACAAACAAAAAAATGGCATTTCACAGCTAAGCAGAAAGAATATCTGAAAAGTAACACTGGGATTAAGCAAGATGCTTCGCGTTGATTTATTCTGGGCAAACTCAGCATTGGATGGCGTCCCAGTGACCACTGAGTGCAATAATTTAAAAACCATCATTCTCAATCAGTCATCAGAAAATTTCTACAGCTACTGTTGTGAAACAGCACACAGCATTTGTCCGCTCGTTTATCACAGTTGACAAGGTGGTTGGTTGAATGAGCTTAGGTATGCATTACACATAGATAACGCACTTGTAATATAGTTTTAGTATACACAAACAGCAGCAACATATACTTTGAGTTATAAGGATTTATTTCTTCCAATAAATTGCTATTCTGTTCTCTTGATATATTCAGAACATGTATGCAAAGGGGATGATTCAGGCAAAGGAAAAAGTTAGAGCTAAAATAGGTATTGAAAGAAAAAGCTCAGTACAAATCCTTTGTTGTTTTCACTTAAAGACAAATAAAAGGATTTTCATCCAAGCTCAGTGACTGGCTGAGCTTTTAATTGGAACTATTTGTTTAATATGAAATATGGACATATAATTTGGCTTTTCATTTTTCTACATTGTTGCTCTCACTACAAACCAGGAGACAAAATTATTGGGCCTTGTCCAAAGCATGTCTTGCAGATAACTAAAAAAAAAAAAAAACCAGATAGGAAAGATAAATGATTTTGAATAAATTCAAAGACAAAAAAAGGAGACATATTTACAGCTGCATCTATGTTGCCTGAGGCATACATACATTTCTCTTGTCATTAAATTGTAGCATGACTGGCTAGCAGTTGTATAAATTATTATTTAAATAGTTGCATTAAACAAATTCCATTTCAAACTTCAACTTGACAGAGGATACGTACTGTTGTTTGGAGTTAGGGATCCATTCCCGAAGACTGTGATCTATGACCAGCTAGCTACTGTATGCTAAGTTATTTAAAACTTTGTGCACTTCAAGGAACATCTATAATATGTTATAGATATATCTTTGTGCATCCCATGAAAAAGTAATGTAGTACTGCCATTGATTTTAAATTTTGAGATATACTCTGATTTACATTCTGGCACAGTCATTGGCCTGATTTTCCCCTTCTCTGTCTTGCATGTATTTATGAGGGTTGATGATTCATTTAGCATTTCCTCCCAAAATAAGCGAGTGAGGATCAAAAACAAGAAACATTCCTGGTGTTTGTACCAGTGGAATAGCGACAGGAGCCTCCAGCAGAAGTAAAAACTAGGATATTAATTTGGAGACCGGAAGTAAGATGCACGTTTCTCTCTTTAAAATACTATCAGACCCAAGCCCAAAGATGTCACAGCAAAAGCATTTATTTGCTTACACCCATTGGACAGAATCTTGCCAAACTAAACATCTCAGGATGTTTCTAACTGATAGAAACATCCTGAGAGATTCTAGGATATGGCTACCCTGAACCTCTTCCTCTCTTCCCCATCCAGCTTGGGACTGTGCAGACTCTTAATCTGGGTTTCTCTCTGTATTGTATTATCTCCTCCCTGAGAATGCTCTGTGCTGCCAAGATTCCTCTCCAGCTTCTCCAGGTGCAATTCCATCATGGATACATTGGCTCTACTCACAGAACACATTTAACAAGTTTAGTTACCAGTACTTTTATTTGCAAAGTGTGCCAAATTGAACCCAATCAGAAAATAGGTTAATTCAGTAGCCTGGTGCTACATGAACACAGCAGATGTTTAAATCCTGACTTTATTTTGTCTATGTCTCCTTTGTTGTGCAAACATCCACTTAGTAGCTCACAGTAGTGGAAGAATGGAAGAGCTTATTTTTCTCATTCCTGCCGCCATTTCTGCAGCTTTCAATATCTCCCAATTGGAAACAAAAATAGATAAAGCGGTTCCAGACCCTATTGTATGTGCCCCCCCTGCCCCCCATGCCAGATTTGAGATTGGGTTTCTTAACTATCTCTGACACAGTATGATTGTTACATTTGGACTCAACTAGAAAACAGTACAATCAGGGATATTACATGAATAAATATCACTATAAAATCAAATCTATTGAAAGATTAAGTTTTGTGGCATTTTTGTAAAAGTTAACAGAAAGCAGATTATTACTGAGGAAATGAGATGTCTTTCGAGTTGAGCTTGACTCATGAACATGAACCTGTAAGCTTGGTGCCCTCTGGAAACATTTGATGCTAACTCCTATTATCTAACACTCTCCTATCATGAATTTTGATTATGTATCCTCAATATTATGAGGCTTGCTATTCAATTCATCTACAGGGCAACATGTCGAAGAAGGGTGAAATACATTAGTAACAACAATTTTACCTGATTGCTTAGAAGATGCAATGAAATGCAATGCTTTTGATACTTTTCATTTCCTTTTTTCACTTTTATAAGAACTATCATTGACAACACTTAGCTTCTGGTTACCCTAATCTTTTTTTTTAAAATCATCCTGCAGAAAAGATGTGAGGAATGGAAAACAAAAAGGGATAAATTCTAGTTTGCTCTAGTGCAGAGATGGCAACCCTTTTTGTTGTTGGGTGCCAAAAATACGAGGGCATGCATGCCAGCACCCATAATGCAAAGCGCCCCCCCCACGCGCCCCCTCCATGCCACACTGCTTGCCTCCAGGCTGAGTTTGGTATTTCCTCCTAGGGGCCGGGGGAGGCCATTTTTGCCCCCCTTAGGCTCCAGGAACCCCTCCAGAACATGGGGAGGGTGAAAAACAGACCCAAAAGGCCAACCAGAATTTTGGAAAGGATCCAGCGGGCCTCTGAGGGGCTGGGGGAGGCCACTTTCACCCTCCTCAGGCTCTGGAGGCTTTCCCCGCCCCTCCAGAAGGACTAAAATCAGCTGATCAGTGTGTGCATGCGTGCTGGAGCTGACAGCTTGCATGCCAGCAGATATGGCTTCATGTGCCACCTATGGCATATGTGCCATAGGTTTGCCAGCACGGCTCTAGTGGTTCAGACACCAGGCTAGAAACTGGAAGACTTGAGTCCTTTAGTTTCTAGCTGTGAAAAACAAACTGGGTGATTTGGAACTAGTCCGCTCTTCCTCAGCCCACCCCACCTAATAGGGTTGTTGTTACAGAGGGGGGGGGGGAATAAGAGAAGCAATATTTGTCACCTTGAGTCATTTATAAAAATAATAAAAATAGTAAAACAAACAAACAAACAAACAAAAATGCACAAGTTTAGTTACCAGTAGTTAACTAACTATTGACTTGCGCAAGAAAATCAATAGCATAACATGGTAACTATAATAATAGGTTGTTTTTTTAAAAAAAGAGCCATAATATCAAGTCACCCTAAATGTTGTGTTTAATTGAATCAGTGTAATCATTTTGTGGTCACTCTTTAAGCATCTCTGATTCAGAGACCTCTGGAGCCTTATGTCAAAATAGAGATTATTATTTTTTAAAGTCAACTATTTCCCTTGAGCTTTTAGAAGACCCAAGGAGGGCTTTACTTAACCAGATTGTGGATTTTCCTGTGTGTTATTTTTTTAATGCCATGTTTTTGCCAAAAGCAATGGAAAGTAGGCACAATACCAGGCTTCAGTGTTTCTTAATTAATTACTTTGAAAGAATGTGTAGAGGGCTTATGAGATAGCACTTCATGAACAGCTATTTCCAATGGTTCCTTGCGTGCAAATAAAATTAAAATTCTATTTTCAGGCATACTAATGCCACCATGGAGGCTAATTATGCTTCGGTTGAGGCTCTTTCTGTTTTTAGCTGATGTGTTAGGGCCTTATGCTCCATAGAAGGAATTGTAGAGGCATATAAATAGAAATAATAGAAGAAAGGTCTTGTTTGCCCATTTCTGTTTTGGGCTTGAAATAGATAATTCATTCATACTGCACTGAGGCAAACTCTCCACTCCTCCCTTCCTCAACAGAATGTTCATTATCTTTGGTCTCTAAAAAATTGTAAACATTCGTCCACCATTTATAAAATCACGCATTTCTTGATTTTATAAGAGAAAATGGCTCATAGCTGTGAATGGAAACTACACCAAGAACTTCTATCATGTAGGAAGTGTAACTCAGCAAAAGCTCGTGTTGCAGTGCAAACCTTCTCCATATAGTACCTTTCAGATGAAAATGATTTATCTTCCCATGCCCCCTAAATATGATTTAACAAACATTTTTGTTCAGCTTGGCACATAGTCATGTGTCCATACCTAAGTAAGGCATATATTTGAATTATGATGGTCCACTGTCATTCTTATACAAAGGACTTGGATATTTAGATCAACTACTGAATTATCTAACATCTTTCTTACTTAATTGATGGACTACTGTTCTGAACCCCTCTTCTCCGCTCATTCAAAGACAACAGGCAGACAGACTTAAAAGGAAAGAACTTTATCAGCCTCAGCTCACGCTGGCTGCGAGCCCAAAAATAAACATAAATAAAGTCTCTGGCAAGAAGATAACAGAATGCAAAAACAAAGATCTCTTACGGCCAAACCAGGTGTACAGAAAAAAAGCAGATCACTTCTCCAAGTGCTTCTCACACACAAATCCTGACCGATGAACAATGAACCATGAACGAATGACGAACGTTGACTTCTGCAACCAGGGCGTGGCACCATCAGTCCTTTAATCTCCAGAAGACGACCAGCTGCATTGTTATTCCTGCATCCTGACTCAACTCACAGCAAACTTCTGCTGAGTCACAACACTATCCCCTACCGCAGGGCCCTTTCCCTGGGTCTGACTGTCTGGATGCAGTCAGAATGGGTTATCTATAATATGGCCCGCACTCATTTCCTGTGGTGCCTCTTTCGTGATCCCCAAATATGTGTAGGAATAGTCCCCTTGAGCCGAGACTCTCAAGGTATCCGGTGGCCATCACGTCTCCTTCCGCCCTTCATGGTGTTGACACCCCGTCCAGGGTCCTCCATCCTCTCCATGGCCGACCCACCAGCCCCCAAACTGTCGGAGTCTGGCGGCCATTCTAACAGCTCCGGCCGAGCTCTAACACCCTGTCCAGGGTCCTCCACCTCCTCCAAGGCGAACTCATATGATCCCTCGCCATTGGAGTCTGGCGGCAGCTCCACCGACTCCTGCCAAGCCACCACACACTCCCCTCCTGCAGGGCCCTTCCCCCGGTTCCAACGATTGAGGTGCGGCCCAGAAGGGTTGGTGACGGCCTCCACGGAACACAGTCCAAGACACTGGTACCCCGCCAGGAACCTAGAAACAAAGTCCAGTGCTGCGGGGACCAGGGTTGACAAAGGCTGGAATCTTGGCGAAGCCCTCCTTGCAGACCTGGCCCATTGGCACTGGGCACATGACTCCACGCACCTCTGCACATCATTTCTCAGATGGGGCCACCAAAATTGACGGGAGGCCAGGGGTAATGTCCGGAAAAACCCCCAATGTCTCGATGCAGATGCGCCATGAACCTGCGAGAGCACCCGTCGACGGATGTGCCCTGCGGGAACATAGAGCTGGCCCCAATACTTCAAAAGATCCCCTTCCAAAGTCCATGGGGATGCCGGCCCTACTTCCGCCTTTCGGCGCTCCACCCAGTTGTCACCCCGCTGCGCATCCCGTATCAGAGACTGCATGCTCACGGGATGACAAACGGCAGCACAGGATGTAACAGGTAGAACAGTCCGAGGTGGAAGCGAGTTCGCAGGGTCAGAGTTCTCTATTTGACTAGGCAGGGTATCCGCCCTGGGATTCCACACACCCTGAATGCACGCTACCTTGTGCGAACAGGGTATCACGGCCGCACAAACGTGCTGGTTGTCTGACATGATAGTGCGTTGCTGAGGGATGGCTGCAGTCCGCGCAACCCTTCTGTTCTTCTTGGGTCAACTCCCTGCCAGGTGTCCAAGATCCCCACAGTAGAAACACAATCCCTCAGCATGTTGTCTGTCCATCTCAGTACATGACACTCTAGGTCTGACAGCACCCAACTCCATGGGCTCCTCCCAGTCCACTGCAGTCCCTTGCTGAACCGGCATGCTGGTGGTCTCTGGAATGCACGGCGAGGGCTTAGCCTCTGCAGCCGGGCGTCTATCCGGAGGCACAGGTGGACCAACGTGTTGAACGTCGGTGGCCTGTCCACCCTCGCCAGTTCATCCTGCAAGGCCTCAGACAATCCATCTTGGAACGTGTCCATTAGAGCTGGTTCATTCCACATGGAATCCTGGCTACGCAGCCTGAATTCACTAACATAGTCCTGCAATGAACCACTCCCCTGCTGCAGTGACTTCAGACTTCTAGCTGATGTTTGCCCCTTGATAGGATCTTCAAACATCTATTTAAAGTATTGACAAAAGCCCTGGAAGTCATCCAACAAAGGGCTCGGCTGAGTTAACAAGGGGGTAGCCCAATGGGCAGCTGTGCCTGAGAGCAAACTGATAATGAATCCCACCTTCGTCCGGTCAGTGGGAAAGTCCTCCGCTCTCAAACTCAGGAACAGCTGGCATTGTCCCAGAAACACGGCAAACATGGCCAGACTCCCATCATATTTATCTGGCATGGCTACTGGGCATTTCCTCCTTGGCGGGGTGGTGGTGGTGGTTTGCAGCTCTCTGCAGATGTGTAATTTGATCCGCCAACACCACGATCTGTTGAGCCATTTGCCTATTTTCAGCAATTAATTGCTCCATAATTAATCAAATGGAGGCTTGTTTTGGGCAGAAGTCAATCTGTTTTGAACCCCCCTTCTCCGCTCGTTCAAAGAAGACAGGCAGACAGACTTAAAAGGAAAGAACTTTATCAGCCTCGGCTCACGCTGGCTGCGAGCCCAAAAATAAACATAAATAAAGTCTCTGGCAAAAAGATAACAGAATGCAAAAACGAAGATCTCTTACGGCCAAACCAGGTGTACAGAAAGAAAGCAGATCACTTCTCCAAGTACTTCTCACAAACAAACCACGACCGATGAACAACGAACAACGAACGTTGACTACTGCAACCAGGGCGTGGCACCATCAGTCCTTTTATCTCCAGAAGACAACACTAACGAGCCCCAGCTGCATTGTTATTCCTGCATCCCGACTCAACTCACAGCAAACCTCTGCTGAGTCACAACAGACTACTATATAAGAATGTTTAAGCTAAATATTTTGGAACACCTCAACTTTTATAATAAGGCTATCATGTTTGGGAAAATTCAGACCTTTATTATATTGTTGGCATTTGAGGTTCTGCTTTCCTAGCAAGTCATCAGATCCAAATGTTTTTTGAATCAATGGTAGGATTGATATTTTTAATTTTGCCATTGAAATGGTGATGCAACAATGAATATGTGTATGTTAATTTTTATTCCATTATTGCAGTCTCATAACTTATTTATCAGATTTAATCTTGTGTCAGATGTAATGATGGTAATTTAATTACAGTGGGCTACTCTGAGAGCTGATAGATCCAAATAATTTTTTTTAAAAAAAACCACCCAAAAAACCCTAGCAGAGTATTGATTGGCCTGATTTACACTCCAAGTAAAAACAATCTCAAAATACTGAGGAAGGGTGAAAAGACAGGAGAGAATAAGAATCTCCCTTATAATTGTAGCCAAATTGGGCATATGGTTAAAATCTGCTTCAAGAAAATATCCAAGATTTTCTTTTCTAGAACAATGCCCAGAATCAACTAGGAATGGTACTCATAGAAGAAAATATCACAGAAGAAGAAGGGCCCTTGAACATTGCTAGTGGGAGAACTTGGAATGGGTTTAGAGCAGGGGTCCCCAACTCCCATAATGTAGACTGGTACCTGTCTGTGGCCTGTTAGGAACGAGGCCGCACAGCTGGAAGTGTGAAGTGAGCAAACAAAACTTCACATGCAGAGGATTTAAGTTTCATGCTCCTCTCCCCTCCTCTCCGTCCGTGGAGGAATCATCTTCCATGAAACTGGTCCCTGGTATCAAAAAATTTGGGGACTCTGGTTTAGAGGGTATCACTTATGATTCTGGGTCAATCAGGGGTTTTTTTTTTGCTTCTATCAAGCAGAACACTTTCTGTTTCCAAAGAGCAAAGCTTTCTAACATTAAGATGATGAATCTGCACCTTCTGTATGCATCCTTTAGCTGTTCTGATGAGTGGTTGCAATGGCTAGAGGATGCCATTGAAGCCCTGAAAAGGTGAATCACATAGTTTAGGGCACCTTAGTGAGGTGAATCATGTTGCCTCGAATTGTAGCTGCTTACAAACCTATTATTCACACGGAAATATATCTTTGTATTATTGCCACCTAGCGGTTAAAAGGTAAAAGGTTTTTTTTTTTTTTTAAAAAAAAAAAGCAGATTGGAAAAGTCTAGGATGGTTCCAAAAGCGATGCTAGACTGACACTGTCAGACAACAAACCAAAGTATATAATTAACTGCTTTCCCCTATTTATACTACGCAAACTACCAACCTAGTACAGCAACATTCCCAAAATAAATGATGGGTGTAAGGCTCAAACACTATTGAATGCCACTGATTAATTGGAGACATTTCAATCTGATTTCTGGCTTGGTTTTGGCATTTGATTAGTTTTTGTCTCTCCAATAAATGACTTGTGGACTGCTGAGCAGATTCCAAGAACACAGAAGATGACTCACAATACTACGTAAATTAATCCATAGCTGAAAAAAAAACCAGCAAAATATTGTTTTGGAAATGGCGATTCATTAAAAACCTTTAGTTTTTAAAATGTGGAGCTAAATCAAATCTTTCATTGAGAACCACTAAACAAATTCAAAATGTTTTGCAAATGTACCTCCTAAAAGAATTGGAAGCAGCTGACAGCATATTACTCTACAGAAAGCTCCTATAAAAATATAATTAGAGACTGAGCAATAAACTGCCTGTATGTCATACATGCCTTTTTATTTTCAGTTGTAGAAGCTGCTGCAGATTAATATTTATCTCCATTGTTCCACAGGAAAAAAAAGTGTTTAGTTACAACAAGAAACCTTGAACAATAGTTCCATTAATCTGGCACCTAAAAAGTTGGCTTTTACTGTGTATATATGTTGTTTGCTAGAATATCCATAAATGTGTCATTTCTGCTGTGATTTGCTCTTGCAATCAATGAAAATCTCCAACAACACATTGTTGAATTAATAGCAATCAGCAGCAAAGAGAGAGTGCTGCATTGAAAACAAGAGAAATATACCAGTATTACAAACCACCAATAGAGACTGCAAATCTGAAGAAACGTTCTTTTTCTCCCACCCTTACCTTTATATCAGGAAAACGGAACATACAAATCAGGAAATTTATTTTCAGATGATTATCTATACTATCTAGGACTTTGTCACCTATTCCATATTTTATCATGATTGCACAGATTGTGGGAGAAATGAATGGGGGAAAGTCAAAAAGAGAAAATTGTATGCTTATCTTCTAATGTCCCCAGATGTCTCCTTACAGGAGCACCAAGAGCAAAAGGACAAAAAATTAAAGAAGTTAATGCCAAAGCGCCAGACCCAAACTTAGGTGCCAGACCTGACCATCAAAACTTTCAACGTTGTTTGTTAATTTGATTTAATCTGATTTTAATGCCTGAATCCTGACCAACCTTGGGTGCACACAATATAAAATGTTGTCAAGAACTGTGACCATGATTAAATCTCTATTTCCATCAAGCATACAAGAGCAGTGGCAGCTCTGAAAGAATGAAAGGGCAAAAATTGAGCTTCAAAATTAGCTTACGCAAGAATTCAGAGTTTTTAGACTTAGCATCATCTAGAAAGCATTGTCTTCCAAAGCCTCTACCTAGCAGATAGCCAACTTCAGTAACAATTTTGATTTACCGGTACATCCTGAGTGTGAACCTAATCTTGTAAGTCCCTTCATTTTTGTATTTAAGAGAATAAACATATAAAAGCTTTTAAAAAATTGAAATGACCAGTCAAAGACAGCAAACAGACAAATTCTAATTCTTTGCTGTCAACTGGATTTTTTTCTCTTTTTTATAGCTTACTTTGATAAGTTTTATACTTATGTATCTTAAACTCTGGACTGGTTTTTTTGCCTGTGTTTTCTTGCCTGTTTATTTATATATTTAATTAATATAAAAAAGAAAAAAAGCTATACAAAAATAATACTGGTGGTGATATATATATATATATATATATATATATATATATATATATATATATATATATATATATATATATGTGTGTGTGTGTGTGTGTGTGTGTGTGTGTGTGTGTGTGTGTGTGTGTGTGTGTGTGTGTGTATATATGTATATATGTTTGTTTTCATAGATTTTCACGGGTGTAAGTATGCTGGTCATGTTGTATTCGAGTCTTTTTCCATGTAAGATTAAAATCTTACAATCAATCCACTTACTGAAACAATGCCAGCACTCCACCCCCCCCCCATCAAGATTTATAGAAAGATGGCAGCTCTGATCACACTTTAAGCTGAAAATACCAGCCTGAGGATGGTGAGTGAGACGTCGCCGAAAAGTTGCCAACACAATCTCAATCTTACACGGGAAAGGACCCAAATACAACAAGACCAGCATACCTACACCCGTGAATAAATAAATTATGTTTGTGTGTGTGTGTGTGTGTGTGTGTCTGTATGTGTCTATGTGTGCCTGTGTGTGTGTGTGTGTGTGTGTGTGTGTGTTGCATTTGTGCTGATAAATAAATAAAGGGAGAAAAACACAGACATAAAAAAGCACTTTAACAAAAAAAAGTGATAAAATATGACAATGAAAAAAAGAAATATATGAATTATATTTATATGAATTAACAGTTACAAATACCACAATCTACTTCTTAGTAAGCTAGAAAAATGTGGAATAGACAGTATCATCACCAAAAGGATTTGTAACAGGCCGACAAACTGTATTCAATGAGTAGTCCTTAACTACATCCACATGGAGAGAAATAAGTAGTGAGGTACTACAAAGCTCCATCCTAGGCCCAGTATTCTTCAATATCTTCATAAATGACTTAGAGGAGGGAATAGAAGGGGAACTATTGAAATTTGCAGATGACACTAAAGTGGCAGGAATAGCCAATACCCCAGAAGACAAGCTCAGGATCGAAAAGATCTTGACAAACTTGAACAATGGACCCTATCCAACAAAATGAATTTCAATGTGGAGAAAAGCAAAGTTTTACATTTAGGCAGGAAAAATCAAATTTATAGATCAGATTAGGTGAAACCTGGCTTCAAAACAGTAACTGTGAGAAGGACCTTGGAGTCTTAGTGGACGATCACTTAAACATGAGCCAGCAGTGTGCACCAGCAGCCAAAAAAGCTAATACAATCCTGGGTTGTATAAACAGAGGCATAGAATCAAGATCACATGAAGTATTAGTATAAAACCCCAGTAAGACTGCACCTGTAATACTGCAACCAATTTTGGTCACCATACTATAAAAAAGATGTTGAGACCTTGGAAAAAGTTCAGAAAGCGCAACTAAGATGATCAAAGGCCTGGAGATTAAAACATATGAAGAATAGCTGCAGGATTTGGGTTTGGCTAGTCTAAAGAAAAGAAAAATGCGAGTGACATGATAGCAGTATTCCACTATTTAAGGGGCTGCCACAAAGAAGAGGCAATTATTCTACAAAGCACCAGAAGGAAGGACAAGAAACAATGGATGGAAACTAACCAATGAGAGGAGCAACATGGAATTAAGGAGAAACTTCCTAACAGTGAGGACAATAAACTGATGGATTAGCTTGCCTTCAAAAAATTGTGGGTGCTATATCACTGGAGGTTTTTAAGAAGAGACTAGACAGACACTTATCTGAAATTGTATAGGTTCTTCTGCTTCGGCAGAGGGCTGGACTAGAAGACCTCCAAGGTCCCTTCCAGCTCTATTCTATTCTAAATCTATACTTGTCTAATGCAAATATTATTCATGTATGTATATATTTCTATCTTTTTTCAGCTACTGTATTCTGTATAAATGGACCCCATATTTCATTATACTTCTCTATACAAGGTCTGAATCTATAGGCAGTCTGCTTGTAAGTGGCAAGTACAATCAGCTCTTCAATCCATTGAATAAATGGAACCATACATTCATCTTTCCAGTGCTACAATAGAAACTCTGGTTTCCCTCCAGATCATATAAATCCTTTGCCAATTTCTGAGTAAACTTGCACAATGGAAAGAGGTGGGTCTATAAATCCCTGCTTCCTCTGCACCTGGGGAATTCTGCCTGAGAAGATGTAGATGTTGCTGGGGAAGCTTTACTGGAAATCTTAATAAAGTGAGATGGTAGGATTAGGGTTTTATAATTGTTTAGCCTTGTTTACATTGCAGTGATAAGAGCTTTATGGTACATAATGATTTTATACTGCTGTGTTCTTTTATCAACTGTTTAGTTTTTATCTGATAATTTTTTGATGTGGTTGAATCATATCCCAGCAAGAGGTACATTATACATTACATTGTGTTTTTGTTTGCATAGGGATGCTGGAAAAGGCATAATACAATGGATTTCTGGGTTGCTAGCAGCAAGTAAACATCTCTCCCTATTAGTGACTGGCTATGGGGCCAACCAAGCTACCACTGCTTTGGCAGGCAGCTTGCTGACATTTCCTTTGCGAGCATTTATGACCAGCAATAACTCCAAATGAGAAGGCCCTCTGGAGGCCCTCTTGTGTCTTAGCTATGAAAACATAAATATGAATGGTCCTTAATCTAAGTAAACAATGATGCCTTAAACAATGCTACTTGAAGTCACTGTTTGCATGCCTGACGTAGATGGTGAGAAAGAAATTGGTTGCCTGCTGTTCAGCTTTCCAGGACTGAAAATCCTCACTGCATACTGGATGGTATAAACAGACACCAAGCCACGCACATGTATTACTATTGCTTCCACTTTCTCTCCTTTATGTTCTTTAGAAGACCTTTGGGCAGGAACAGGTGTCGCTTTTGCTGTGGTTTAAAAAAAAATATTTTTTTAAAAAAAACCTCACTAAAGATTTTGATTTACTTGCACCAAGTGTGAAATTATTGAACTCAAATAATTGAACTCAAATATTGAACATGTTTGGCCCTCTGACCATGACTGAGTGGACATGGCCAACTCAACGTCATTCATGACCATGCCCACTCAGTCACATGACACCCCACCCCCTAAGCCATGCCCACGGAACTCTGTAGGAAATTTTTTTGATTTTCAATTCTACCTATTTTCTGCCCAGGCCTGGCCTAATCTCCTCCCATTATTCCTTTGCCACATGACATGTCCTTACCTTCCTCCCATCCCGTGGTTGGATGCCAGGGAAGGCAAGCCAGTGCTGAGCCATCGCCGCTAGGCTCCCTGCCAGCCTGCATCTTGCACTCCTTGTCGTGAGATGCCTGCAGCCACCGTCTGTTTTTTTGTGTGTGCCTGGAGGCGCTTCTTGCACCAAAAGATGTGGCGGCTGCAGGCTTCTTGCAGCTAAAATTACTGCTTCTTGAATGTGCCAGCGCCCTGTTCCATGTACTGGCTGTGCATGCACACACCTTTGCTGGCTTGCACCAGTGCAGCAGCAGCAGGCAACGATGTCTATGTGTGCAGCTGGTGAAGGCAACATATATGAAGGCTAGGGCCGGGGGCAGCGGCTGGGATGGGCTAGTGGTGAGCGTGGCACGACAAAACCGCGCTCGACTAAAGCGCGTCCGATTAAACCGCGTCGCTGACATCATCAACAGGGCGACAACAGCGAGCACGGAGAAAGAAGGGCGCTTTAAATAGCGCTTTGAAAGCAAGCTGATTCAAGTTAAGATAAGGGTTAGGTTTAGGTTTAGGGTTAGGGTTAGGTTTAGGGTTAGGTTAAGGGTTAGGGTTAGGTTTAGGGTTAGATTAAGGGTTAGGGTTAGGTTAAGGGTTAGGATTAGGTTTAGCGTTAGGTTAAGGGTTAGATTTAGGGTTAGGTTTAGGATTAGGTTTAGAGGGGTGAGGTTTAGATTTAGGGGTTAATTTTAGGTTTAGCGTTTACAGCGTGCTTTTTTCTCCGCGCTGTTGTCGCGCTGTGATGATGTCAGCTACGCGGTTTCATCGAGCGCCCTTTAGTCAAACGCGGTTTTGTGGTGGAACCAGTGGTGAGCGGCCAGAAGGGGTGACCGAGTGGCTGGGAGGGGTGAGGGGTGAGTGGGCAAGCATGCGATCATGGGTGGGCCCAACCAGGGATGATTTTTACCGGTTCGGTGAACCAATTCAAATCATCCCTATTGCTTCGCCCTATCTGGTCGCATTTCACCCCTGCATTAAAGTTAACAGAAAACCCATTCACACAGATCAATATTTACATTTTAATTCCCACCACCCACTGGAGCACAAAATGGGAGCCATCAGAACCCTACACTATGATTACTGGTTTGAAAGAGGGGTCAGAGAGGCCATTTTTGTTGAAATTGAACAGCCCACTCTCATCAAAGGGGAGGGATATGACATCACCTATCTCCAGTTTACAACACAGTCCTTTCAATAGTTCTAAAACAGCTCCACACCCATTTGCACCATTTAGGTGACCCTAATGACACAAATAAATCTCCAGGTGACCTTAACAATTCACTAAAGGAATGCAAATGACCAGCTGTCTGCAAGGAGTATAAATCCTTCCTTCCCCACCATGCAGCCAGAAGAAGCTTCTTGGATGAGAAGTGAAACATCTTCCAAGAAAAACCAGAAAGTCCAGTTGCCTCTTGGAAAAGTACTTTTGGGACATCACATATAGTAGTACTTTAAGAAATACAGCATCTTTTTTTCTCATTCTCACATATCACAGCATGTGTCTTGGCTACCTCAATACATTCAAGCATTAGACAAATTCAAGCATGTTCTATAGATTACCTTGAAAATAAAATTTGACTCTGGTTCACAATAAAATCAAAGACAGAGAGTAATGGAAGTGTTTCCTCTTTTATTCTTTCCAATTCCAATTGCCTGCTTATCCTTAGACATCCCTAAGCCAATCATCCCTTGGCTGCAGAAATCCAGACAACCAATAGGGTACTGCAGCCTCTCAAAGACTTCTTGTGGCTTGCATTTCAATTTTTTGCTATTCTACCAGGGGAAGAATAGAAGAAAGGGGATTGTAATCTTCCTTTTCCTCCTCCACAGCTGTATGTGAAAAAACAGAGATTGCTGGCAAAAGTATTTCATTCGCTATTACTGATTTATGAAAAAAAAGCAACATGCCAGATATTATAACTTTATCTTTTCCCCTGCAGGCATTGCTGTGGCAGAGCAACAATAAAGGGCTTAGAGAAAGTCAAGCAGGTGAATAGTCCAATATCCACGGGATGTTTGGGGAATTGTAATCCTAGAAACGTTTTGGTTTGCAACTGAGTTTGAAATAAACTCAGAGTTGGTATTGGAATAATTATGGTTTTTTCCCCTCTAAATTGTGCAAAACATGGTTGTAAGGACAAATGATGGAGAGTTGCTCTTCATTATGTATTTTAAAGCCAGGGCAGTGGATTTTCTTTAAAGTATTCTGGATGAAGGAAATGGTAAACCACTTCTGTACTCTACTGCTGCAGGGAAACCCACATAGACATTTTCGAGTTGTGGCAGGGAGGCTGAACAGAGAGAAATGTTACCTTTTTATGTATCTATGTATAGCATGGGTTTCTGAGTGATCTTTTTGGGAGTAGATCTGTCAAAAAAAATCAGATATTTTTATAACAAAGCATTAGGGGTAATTTGTTTTCACAGTTGGCATATTTGTTTTCGGTCTAAAGGAAATCAGAGTCAGCATCCCACAATAATGTTGAATTTGGCTTCTGCTAACTCACAGTTTTTCGAGTGAATGCAATGTATCTAAGCAGTCATGAATAACATTTCAAATTCCACCTATGTCTGCATAAAAAGTGAGATATAGAAGAGATGAGCGGGGCAGGGGAGCCATGGCATATCATACTGGATATTGCAGATATGATTTATTCCTTGTGGATTTGGTGAAAGTATTAAAATAATTCCTGGAGGAATGAGTACTAGAAGGGGGAACAGCCCTAACAAAGACATTATCAGAAGCATTTTGCCAAGGAAGACTTGGATTTTATATGTCTTATTTTTATCTAGTAAAAATGTGCTAAATTTATATTAAGGAGAAAACTCACCCTAGCAGAAATGAATGTACAGAAAATAAAGCATGTTCCAAACTCTTGTAAGTAGACATTTTTATTTTTATTTCATGTAGCTAGTTCTTTTCTTAGCTTTATAGCTTTTTGCTAGTAGTCACTTTCAGACAGATCTGGAGTTCCTGAATGGGCTGTTATTCTCTCAGTGTTGGTACTCCTCCTCTCCAATTTTTAGCTGCAACATTTCAGTCGCCTGTATGGATTTTTGAGTAAAGCATGTTGTTATGCTAATGCTCTGAGTCTCTTTCTAGTTCATATGGACTTTATCACTGTAGCACTGGTTGTCCCACTTAAAAAAATCACTAAGTCAAACATGGAGAGATTATGGCTAAAATCCTGTACATTCACCAAGAACATTTTGTGCTGAGTAGAATGGTGTCTTTGGGTCACCTCCTCTTCAGCAATCTTCTTGTACTGTCCAAACTGCTCTTTTCAGGAACCTTCCTGCTTGCCTATGAACTAATACAGCTCACGTTTACCCGCCTATATTGGGTTTTAATAAACCAACAACTCTGCCTCTACAATCAGCTGCTGTCTATTTCTTCCTAACTGACAACCATCACTTCCATTTACAAGCAAATGTGGCATTTGATTCCAGCCTACTTATAGTCCCTCCTTTTCTATTAGAGCTTATTTATAAGAATCTAAACTATTGTATCAACAAATCTAGTATAGACATTTGATTGGTCCACTGCATGGATACATACAATCAATGCTATTTATGGCTGAAAGCAGGCTTTGTATAGAAACCTGATCCATTGATTATGAGTAACCCATCATATTTTCTTATGATTGGCTCAAAGAGCACACAGATATTAGCTTGGAAGAATGCATAGTGCTTGCCCAGTTCTATCAGTCCTTGCTGGCATTTTGTGGTCATTAGTGAATGAACTTTTGCCAGAGGCCGGGCAAGTAATCTTAAGTGTGGACTGGGCATTGCATGCAACTGACATTTTCTGAGGCTGCCAGATATTGGCAGCAAGTTTTTAATAGAGTGGTTTGCTTTTTTAACCCTTCTATATATCTGTTTTTTCCCCCCAGAAGACCACCTGGGCAGAGCTTCTGCAATCAGACCATAACAGAGAGTGTTATCTGTCATATTATTCAGTTCAATTCTGAGTTAAAGCTAACCTCCTCTGCTCCCCTAGTGTGTGTTCTATGGGTTAGTGAAAACTCATCATGCTGCCTCATCTCAGCTTTGTTATATGTGCTGTGCATAAATCAGTTGAAGGTTTTAACACTGGTTGGATTGAAATTTCCTTGTGTGATCACCCATTTCAGAATGGTTGTACTTCATTCTATGGTCACATGAGCACAGGTGAATAGAACAAATCATTTCCTTCTTGGAGCCAATTTCTATGTCACATAAAATGAAGTGATGGCTACCAAAGAGAATCAAACTTGAGCAGAATGAAATTGCTCAGAAATATTTTCAAATAGATAAAAAGATCTGCATCAGTCATGCGTGGCAGGTTTTCTGCCCCAAGGATTTATGGCTGTTATTGCAAAATGTCCACCTTTTGACTTGATTTCTGGGGTGAATGGAAATCAGTGCCTATTCTTGTTTCAGTGAAAGCTGCTGTTAGTGGACACAACTGTGCAATATTTATGCTTCTAATTGAATGCCTTGAGCATTGATTAAGCCTTTATGCTCCAGAAGAGTAATGCTTATCCACCATACTAAGCTCCAAGGTTTTATTGTTTTTGATCCCAAGCAACCCAGAAGCAAGGTTGTTGAGTTTCAGTGAACTAATCCATCATTCTAAGATCAGTTGCTGCTGAGACATCCTACAGTCTGAAGTCAGTGAACATGGTGTCTCCTCAGATGAGAAACAACATAGTTAGAAGTGAAGTGCAAAATGATTGACAGGAAACAGATACAATTAATGAGCACAAAGAATCGCCAAACACTTAATCTGAAATTTTAAGAAAATCATATACGCATGTACCATGTAGAGTTGTTTTTAAAAATATTTTTAATGAAAAGTTTTACAAAGAACACAACTAACACAAACTAATAAAAAGAAAAGGTAGTGAAAAGAAAGAAAAAGCTCAATCTTTCCATTATTCATGTTTATCTCTAATCATCAAGCTCACAAATCATAAGTGTTTTTTTTCCCATTTTTGCAAAAAGACTATACAGGTTTTCCAGTAAACCATCTTTTTTTCTCTATAAGAAAACAATTTAATCATCTCTGTAATATTCATTATCTTTACCAACAATTCCTCCACTGTGAGTATTATCAAACTTTTGAGTATATAGTAGTCTTGCTGCAGTTATCATATGTAAAAACAAATTTACATTACTTTTTTTAGTTACTTATCCATGTATACCTATTTGCAATCTTAACCTACCATATTTGTGGATTATATCAATTTCCTTCCCAAGGAAGATATCAGGGAAAATACATTTTGAATGTGTTTTATTATAACAGCATGTATCTCAATATCTCAAGAAAACTGTTTTAGATGCAAATTATCTGCCTTGATGTGGCAAATTAATGATGACCGCATAGATTTCATA
Organism: Thamnophis sirtalis; assembly: GCF_051295495.1. Taxonomy (NCBI): domain Eukaryota; kingdom Metazoa; phylum Chordata; class Lepidosauria; order Squamata; family Natricidae; genus Thamnophis; species Thamnophis sirtalis. Next base: position 53,509,787 of record NW_028261386.1, on the reverse strand, counting down.
GGGGATGCTATTATAGAGGAGGATGCAATTGATATTGGATCACTTGTTGATCTCCCTTGTCCTTGTTCTGCCAGTGGTGGACAGAGAAGTAGTAACTGAAGCATCAATAACAGTTGGCTGCTCAGCCTTTGCCAGAAGCTTCTACAAGAGGCTAAATCATTCCTGGGTCACTGATTTTATTGTTCAAGATCACATATTTTTGCCTGTAAATATCCCTAGATCCAGTCCTCAACATCCCCATGTAGAGTTGAAGAAATTTGGTCTGACATCTACAAAATTACTTCCAGTCCTGGCCAAAAGGGGAGTCCAACCTTCCCTAGACAATGTAAGAATTCATCCTCAACCCTGTAAATAATAGTGAACCAAAAATCAAGACTTGTATCTATACAATAGGTCAAATCTAAACAAATCCAAAATTAACCATGATTACCATATTGTGAAAATGCACCTGTTGAACCTGGTTAAGCAAGCAAGTCAATTACAGAAGTATGTTCTCAGTGGCTAAGACGCTGAACTTGTCAATCAGAAAGGTCGGCAGTTTGGCGGTTCGAATCCCTAGTAACAGAGTGAGCTCCCATTACTTGTCCCAGCTTCTGCCAACCTAGCAGTTCAAAATCATGTAAAAATACCAGTAGAAAAATAGGAACCACCGTTCCGTATACCTTCGGCATGGAGATGTCTTTGGACAGAGCTGGCTCTGAAACTGAGATGAGCACCACCCCCTAGATCGGGAACAACTAGCACATATGTGCGAAGGGACCTTTACCTTTACCAGGATTTACCATTCTGCAACTTAAAGTCCATTTAGCTTGGTCTTATATGTGTGAAATGCAACCATGTATAAAAATGCTTTTAGTTTTCTTTAGGCTAGAAAATCTTCTATTTTTCTATGCTACTGATCATTTTAGCTACTCTAAAAAAATGTCCAGTCTGTTTTTAGCATTCTTTTAAAAACACATCCTGATGATGAGTGTCTAATGGAGAATAAACTGAACTATAACTTCTGGTATGGAGTTTTAATTCAGCCTAAAAATCACATAATTCTGTTTTTTAGCTATAAAAATAATATTCTTTGAAATGTGAATGCACATATGAATATCAAAAGCACCCTTTCATAAAAGTTGAAATGAGAAAAGAGTAAGCATTGATGGAATGATTCTGGCAGGGTTCACTTGCATATGTACATTGTAATTTGATTTTTAAAATGATCGCATATCTAATAATTTGTAAGATCCTTAAGGAGAGAGACATCACTGCCCTAGGTGTTACTCCTTTTGATTAAATTGATTTTGCAGGATTTTAAAGCATTACAAAATATAAAAAAACCTGTTTATTGAAGTTATAGTGTTATAACTAACAACTAATAACAATTTCTCTATCATACCATTTTTATTGTTTTAAGGATAGGGATCGCAATTGCTTTTCTTTAGACATTATCTTACTGAACAAGCCTATTTGCAGAGAAAGGTTACAGATACAATCAGCACAGGGAACTTTGTATATAAGCTAGATGTGTTTGATGAAAAGATACAGATCTTTATTGTCAGAAATTAGATTTTCAGAGTACCAGCCTACAAATTGCATTTTTCCAAATTTAAGATGCTCAAATGTCTTCCTAGATTCAGCTCTTATTATATATTTTAGCTTTTATAGTTATTGTTAAAAAGCAGCCTCTAGCTAAATAGATGATGTTCAGCAAGTAACAGTGCATACCTACCCACTACCCACCATCTATTCAGAAATAATTGCCATTGAGTTTAATAGTCCTTTTAGTAGAATGGGAGATGATAAGAAGACAGGTAGTGATAAACATTGACAATTCCGTTGCTTTAAATAAGAAAATTCCATCTCATGTGTTGTTTCTCTTAGTAATACAAGGAAAATGGGTCTAGGGGCTGGATCTGCCTGATAGAGGGGAAAAAAGGAGGAAGCAGCTAAGGAGAAAGGTTGGATGTGAGGAGTCCTGCTGGGAGACTTTTGCTGAAGGGAATTCAAGGAGGAAGCAAGGAATAAGAAGAAAGGGAGCAAGCAAGCTTACTAGGCAGAGAAATGTGGGAAGAACTGTGGCAAGAAAAAGAGAGAAAAGAAAGAAATGCAAACAAAACAAAGCTTGGGAGGAAGAAAATAGGATTTGGACAACTCTAAGTGGGATAGGCAGGTCTCCAAGACTGAATCATTGTATATATAGTCATGAATACAATTACATATGAACAGACACTTGCAAAGTGGAATTGCTCTGCTTTTCTGTAAATATATTTTACTTAATCACATAGAGTGATATTCTTTTTTGACCACCCCTACCCCCCAGAGATTTATAAATCAATGTATCTGCTTCTGCTGCACCTGTGATGATTTATATTTGGCCATATACTCTCAGCTTCTATTTGATTTTATTTGATTTTCCTGAAAACCAGCTCTTAGCTGATTTGTGACAGTACAACTCTGGAGTCCTACTTGTTGGCTTTAAGAATTCTAAAATACTTTTTGGGAACATCTCAACACATTGTGAAACTTCACATCTTGCAGGTTGAGGGTGCAAAAACACTTTAGCTAATGTATTACTGCCTTGGCACAATTGTTCCTTTAGTGCTTTCCACTGAAACCAATTCTAGTATATCTCAGTTGTTTCATTGAATGGGAAGAGCTTAGGGAGAGAGGAAAGATGGAAGCAAGGGAAAGAACATCCAATACTGTAGATGTGAACAAAATGATGGTGGCACTCATCTATATTGCTGGAATATCTTGATATTGACATGGGGCTGAAAACTACTTCTATAGGCTAGGTCAGCCCTGCCTAGATTTTCTGTTCCAGATAAGAAGCAGTCAGTCAGTCTGGATCAATTCTGGAACTTTTTAAAAATGAATTCAGTAAAATTAGAAAATGGGAAAGGTAACCATTTGGAAATGCTGTCAGTTAACTGATGCTACAAGGAATATTCTTAAAAGCCAAAATGGTTCTTTCCACCAAAATTGAACAAAAAAAAAGTTTAGTAATGAAACAGACTCTGGCTGGGTTTACTTCCTGACCCAGAGTCTAAATTTACTATGCACCCATTCCTTCTCTCAGTACAATGCTCATTTAATAAAAAAGGGAAGCCCTGCACTAAGTTTAATGGACAACTCTAGACCAATATAAACAACTTGTTACATTTCCATACTGTAGACTTTAATCCACAATGCATGGAAAATTTATATTAAGGAAGTCATTGCAACATCAAAATGAATCACCTGAAATCTCTGTTTACACTAAAAGAATGACTCTTAAATTGGTAATCCATTTTGATGGCATATTTCCTAACCTACTTCCTCCAAGGGTAATTCCTACTACTTCAACTTCAATTCCTACTACTTTTTAACAACCTGCATACTTTTAAAGGGTCTGTAACTGAAATATTACAAAAATGATGGAAATGTCTTTCCTTTACATCTGTCAAGGATGACATCAATGACCCCCCCATATCAAGGGAAGCAACATATTGTAAGGTGTGGTGGCCCTGGAGATTCATTTTAAAAAGTGCTTTGTAGACAATTGATACCAGATGTTAGCAAAAGTGATCTTTCCAAGACAAACAGACAAGGGACAAGAAAATGTTAAGCACCAGAACAGGCATGCAGGATTTATGGGCCTCTGGACCAAGTCTCTCTCCTGTAAGGGTACAGCCTCTTAATTCTATATCTGTAGATGAATGAATAGCATTACATATACAGAGACAAGCTTGTAACAACTCCTAGCTGAACTTGGGTATAATCCAAAGAGCAAATTTTGATTATACTCAGTATTTTGATGAGTGACCTTCAGAAAATGCCAAGGTTGCAGGTTAAGCTGGAAAGTCAAACAAGAAAAAAATTCATAGGGCAGCAATGGCAAGATACTTTCATATTATTGTCAAGAAAACTGCATAAATATACTCATATTTACAAAAGGAATCAAATTTGGTTCAAATAATATTTTACTTCTACAAGCATGATAGTTTCACTGTCTTTTTTAAATCTATGTATAAAGACACTGCATGCATAATGGAAAGCTTGTGTTGTATTGTCGGAATCTGTAGCTGTCCAGCCAGCACACAAGTAAATAATTCAGCAGGATTCATTTATAGAAGAAACTTCTTTATATACAACTAGCCGATAATCTGGCACTGTTCAGGTATTTATTTATGGGGGAAAATGTCCGGATCAAATGTAATTTCTAATGTTGGATTTCCTCCTTGCCAGAGGGAGCCTTGTGGAATACTGTAAAGCCATTACCATGGCAAATCCAGTGAGTTGTACAGTAGAAGCCATTTTATGGCGGTACAGTAGAAGCCATTTTAAAGCATAACAGGCTGTATCTTAACAGAACACACACACCAAGGGGTTTTAGGGGTGTTTTACCCGAACAATATTTTTCTCCAGAGGATAATTCATCTGTGTACCAAGAATTATGCTGGAACACACGCACACACTAAATAGGAGGGACGCGGGTGAACCCCTACAGGGTAAGGCTGAGGAATATGTCCAATTCTTGGCGGACAAAATTGCTCGGTTTCGGTCGGACTTGGACTCCATCTCTGCAGACTCCATCTCTGCAGATCCACAGGGGGAGAGCTTGGCAGACCATCTCTGGGTTGAGTTTCAGGATGTTGCCTCTGGGGATGTGGACAAGGCCATACGAGCTGTGAGTGCCTCCACCTGTATACTGGACCCGTGTCCCTCCTGGCTGGTTGCCAACAGCAGTGAGTTGACATGAGGCTGGATCCAGGTGGTTGTAACCGCCTCCCTTCGGGAGGGGCACTTCCCCGCCACACTTAAAGCGGCGGTGGTGAGACCCCTCCTGAAGAAACCATCTTTGGATCCAGCCGTTCTTAACAACTACCGTCCAGTCTCCAACCTCCCCTTTCTTGGGAAGGTTGTTGAGAAGGTGGTGGCCTTCCAGCTCCAACGGACCTTGAAGGAAGCAAGTTATCTTGACCCCTTCCAGTCCAGCTTCAGACCTGGTTACAGCACAGAAACCGCTTTGGTCGCATTGACCGATGATCTCTGGAGAGCCAGGGATGGAGGCCATGCGTCCATCCTGGTTCTCCTTGACTTCTCGGCGGCTTTCGATACCATCGACCATGGTATCCTTCTGTGACGACTGCGGGAGGTGGGAGTGGGAGGCACTGTTCTGCGGTGGTTCTCCTCCTACCTCTCGGACAGGTCGCAGTCGGTGTTGGTTGGGGAGCAGAGATCGTCCCTGAGGCCCCTAACTTGTGGGGTGCCGCAGGGTTCGGTCTTATCCCCCCTACTATTTAACATATACATGAAACCGTTGGGCGAGATCATTCGGAGGCACGGGATAAAACACCATCAATACGCGGACGATACGCAGTTGTATCTGTCCGCCCCGTGCCAACTCAATGAAGCGGTGGACGTGATGAACCAGGGTCTTGAGGCCGTTAAGAACTGGATGAGAGCTAACAAACTGGTACTCAACCCAGACAAGACCGAATGGCTGTTGTGTTTCCCTCCCAATAATTTGGCCAGTGTTCCATCGCTCAGGCTGGGGGGTCAAATTCTACACCCCTCAGATAGGGTTCGCAACTTGGGAGTCCTCCTGGACCCACAGCTGACTTTTGACCACCATCTGCCGGCTGTGACCAGGAGGGCATTTGCCCAGGTTCGCCTGGTACGCCAGTTGCGACCCTACCTGAACCGGGAGGCTCTCACAACAGTCACTCGAGCCCTTGTGATCTCCAGGCTGGAATACTGCAATGTGCTCTACATGGGGCTGCCCTTGAAGAGCATCCGGCGACTTCAGCTAGTCCAGAATGCGGCCACGCGAGTGATAGTGGGCGCACCGCGGTACGCCCACATAACACCCATCCTCCGCGAGCTGCGCTGGCTACCTGTTGATCTCCGGGTGCGCTTCAAGGTGCTACTTACCACCCATAAAGCCCTTCATGGTAGTGGATCTGAGTACTTGAGAGACCGCCTTCTGCCGATTACCTCCCTTCATCCCATCAGATCGCACAGAGTGGGCCTCCTCCGAGTTCCATCCGCCAGTCAGTGCCGACTGGCGACTACGCGGAGGAGAGCCTTCTCAGTAGCAGCTCCGACCCTTTGGAACGATCTCCCCGTAGAGATTCGCACCCTCACCACAGTCGAGAGCTTCCGCACAGCCCTTAAGATCTGGCTATCCCGTCAGGCCTGGGGATAAGATCTTCATACACCCCACCCGAATGTTGAATGAATGTTGTGTTTTATTGCTATTATTATTTGTACTCACATATTATTTTACGTTCTGTCTTGCACCCCCTTCCCATGAGTTGTAAGCTGCCCTGAGTCCCCTCAGGGAAAAGGGCGGCCTATAAGTGACAATAAAATACAAAATACAAAATACAAATACGTACACACGCACACACACCACACATACACCCACCTGTATACATACATACATACATACATACATACATACATACATACATATATATATATATTTATCAGCACAAATACATACATACGTACATACATACATACATACATACATACATACATACATACATACATACATATATATATATATATATATATATATATATATATATATATATATATATATTTGTGTGTGTGTGTGTTTGTGTGTGTGTTTATTTGTGCTGATAAACACAAATATAACAAAGGCAACAGTAAAAATATTGGGTTTCTGTTGTGATGGACTCTTGTGACGAGCCGATTGACAGATGATAGAAGCAGTTAGCTTCCTCCCATAATTGGGGCTTACCAGGGGTTGTGACTCTAAATATATATATATCTAATAGATCTAATAGATACCTTCCACCCTGGCTTCGCTGATAACGGATAAGAGCCTGTGGCCTAATGGCTAAGGTTTCTGCCTAGTATGTAATATAGCCAGGTTCAAATCCCAGTAAGGGTATGGCTAGCTGATGAGAGCTAAATAGCTTGAAATAGATCTATACTAGTCTCCCTTTATTTATTTATCAGCACAAATAAAAAAACATATATATATATATATGTATATATATGTGTATGTATGTACATATACATATACATATACATATACATATACATATACATATACATATACATATACATATACATATACATATACATATACATATACATATACATATACATATACATATACATATACATATACACATACATACATACATACATACATACATACATACATACATACATACATACATATATATATATATATATATATATATATACACACATACATACATACACACACACAGAGAGAGAGAGAGAGAGAGAGAGAGAGGGAGAGAGAGGGAGAGAGATAATATAAAACATGATGCATGTATACAATATGCATGTATACAATAAGAAGTAGCAAGTACAAATACAAGAACAAGAAGCAAGGAATAAAGACAAGCCAACTCTTATATTCACAGAATAGTTATCTAAGACACACCCAGGCTCTGAGGCATCTGACATGGCTCACAACAAATCCTGTGTTTCAACCACCAAACAGTTCCCATTGGCTAACCTGTTATGGCTAGTCCAGTTCATAAATTCTTATACACTGAAAAGTATTTCTTCTATACTCAAAATGACCTCTACTTCACAAAACACTCCCCCAAAAAGTTGGGTCATAACTCAGTCATTTATTGCTTAATCTTTGCCTTCAATACAGAGGAAATAAGCATATCAGGGACTTTTATGGGTAGAGAAACAATTGTTACGGAAAGCTATAATTCTGGGAGAGGCCACATGCTTCTCATATAAAGGATTCTAATTGCTATATTGGGTAATTCCATAGCAAATGGGGAAAGATTCTAGGAATAATATTCAATATTCTTGCATGCCAGACCTGCATTGCCTGACACCCAGAATTCCTGACTGTTCCAAAAGAGCTTTTAGCTAAGGAATAAAATAACATTAAAATACATTCAATTGTCCATGAGTATTTGTCGTACTTTTAAGGTAATGATTAAATAAAGTTGATAGAATGGATTTGTGAGTGAGCATATATCAATATGCTACAGACTAGTAATACATCAATTTAATTGTCTCTAAGCTTCCATCTGTACTTCTGATGTCCTGCTATCAGTCAGTGTTAGCTTCCCTTTTCCACAATTGGCTAGACTGACTAGGATGTCTTGGAGTTGCATACAATAAAACCACAAAGTTAGGAAGAGCTTCCCTATGCAATATTTTGTGATGTGAATCAAAAACTTGAAATATAAGCAACATTTATATTTCTAAATTATGATAAAATCAGACTTAAGCACTTACACATCTCCCCAAGCTCTGAGGTTATTATGAGTTTATATCCTGTAACATTTGATCCTTTACAATATCTTTCAAAAAGCCCATTCTTCTACATTCTGCAGTAGTCTATAAGCTTAATGTTTGCTTAAGTATTAAGCTGATGATGCTTTCTCAACTGCTAATGGTATGGATATTAAACTTAATGTCAAGTTTACACTAAAAATTACATTGACTATTAAGCTGACAAATTAATCTGATTTACTTGCATTTTGCAAACTGATTTGATGCTCACTGATTAATGCAGTAAATTAGATGCTTACAAATCCCATGAGTGACAATATAAATCACAAAACTCTGTCAGTAGTGGGTACCATTTTAGACTTCACTGTTGAATGAATTAGTACTCAGAACTTTAACATTTTCAGACTTCATGCAGAAGAGAATCTCAAGATAAAATCTGAACTGATATTAACAGGAGAACAATACAACAGCCAACAAATTGGAAGAGGATGGAAAGGAGACTTAACTACTATACAATACCCTTAATTTCATATACTAGCAATATAACTCTCAGAACCAGCCAATGCAGATTAGAGCCTTACATAGAAAGAGAAATAAAAATGTTCCATTTGGCTTCAGAAAAGACCAAGGAGTAAGGAATATGAAAACTTCTTACATTTGTCAAATATCTAGTATTTGTCCATATTGCTGTTATTTTGTTTGTTTGTTTTTTTGAAATCATTTCATCTCACCTTTCCAGTTTAAGTGAAAGACTTTCCCAGATTCAAGATTAATACCTAGAATGTCCATTATTATGTTCAGGACTCATCAATAAGACAGAATCTTTCCAATGGTTGGTTAGCTTTATAATCAACTATTTAAAATAATCCACAATAGTTACATTGTTCTAAATACAGTATTGTGTTATGGCACAGTTAGAAATATTTAATTGGTGTCCTAACCAACATATGAAGCACTTTATCAGAAAATAACTAAATGATTTTTTTAAAACAACAAAAAACCCTATAATTCATACTATAATTTATTCTTTTTTCTCTTATATGGTATTTATTTACCCCATGCCTAGTTTCAAAAGGCTATTCCTAGCAGAAATAAGCATTGCCTTCCCACTATAAAGTCCAGATAAAATTGCAATTGATTTTCCATATAATATTTCTGGTGGATTCACCATCAGAAGAGTCGAGATGGTGCAGTGGCTGGAGTGCAACACTGCAGGCTACCTCAGCTGACTTAGCTGCAGTTCAGCAGTTAAATCTCACCGGCTGCAGGTTGTCTCAGTCTTCCAACCTTCTGAGGTGGGTATAATGTGGGCCCATATTATGGGGGGCAATATGCTGATTTTGTAAACCACTTAGATAAGGCTGTAAAAAGTACTATGAAGTGGTATAAAAGTCTAAGTGCTATTTCTATACTGTGAACACAAGTGGATATATGCAACATGGCGGCTGTGGGCAAGGAAGAAGTTCAAATCATTGGTGTAGGCATTCAAATTCAGCATTCATTTGATAGACTTTGTAGTCTATAAATATCAGCAAGTTTAATTAAACACAGTGCTACAGAGCTTCATTAAGCACTATAACACACTTTATACCACTACAACCACTTAATAATATTTTCATTTTAAAAGCAATAGCTAGAGGAGTAATTTAATCGTATTACAAAAATAAAAAAAATGCAATAGCAGGATGGGCACAACTCAAAGAATTAGAATTGCAGTATGATCACCAGCTCTCACCTAGATTTCTATCCCTTTAAAAGAATGGAAGAATAGTGTAAAAGATTGTAAATGTTTTTGAAAACTGTTCTTTGAGAAAAGAAAAACAGGGGGGAAAAATCAAGAACTTCATAGTAGGTTTTTCTGGGGGTGGACAATACTGTAAACATTAAAACAGGTGTAAATCAATATTAGCAGTTTCATGCTGTTTCCCTATAATGGAAGCCATCTCTTTCACACCATTTTCAAAAGAGAAGTAGGCTGAGGTACTAGCAACCCATTTTACTAATCCCTGTGCCTTGGCACTCATGTCAAGATAAAGTTGTCCTCTCTTTATCTCCCAAGACAGTTCTTCTAAATATCCTGTAAAAGGAGTTGGATCTTCAGGACAGAGTTCTCATACAAATTGATTTGCATAAATTATGGTGAAATGTGAAACAAAAGTCATTCATCAATGATGACAATGAAATCGGGCTATTTTGAAATAATTGTTGGTTCTTGAGGAGGAAAAATGTTTCCAAAAGCTAGTGCCTCAGACGCATATCTACCTTAGGAGCAACTAAAATGTCATACAATCATTTCTGAGTTTTCCAACAATCTTATTCAGACTGGATGACAAACAAGCCAGTAGCAGGGCAGGAGAGAAAACTGGGCATCATGCAGATGTTAGGGCTTTGAATCATGATGTTTTGTCTTGTTTTTGTTTCCTCTCTCCAAATTCCCTAAGAAATCTTGTTCATGATTCTCTAACTCCCTCCCCCCTCCTCCCTCCCTCCCTCTCTCTCTCTCTCTCTCTCTCTCACACACACACACACACACACACCTGCACATTCACAACTCACTAGCAGCCTGTCATGTATTCCTGGAATAGTCTGAAATAACATATAGATTAGATGGCTTCTCTTCTAGGTGCTCAGTCACATAAATTGTTATAAAATTGATAGAAATATGGTACAAAGGTCTGCAATCATCTGCATTCTAGGAGAAAAGAATTTTCTATTTTATATACTTTTATTCCAGTGAACTCAGGATGATATACCACTACTGAGTGGCTTTACCACAGAGCTCAGAGTTATTCACCATATAGTGTTAAACATTCCACGCTAAAATAGCTACAAAATTCAAACAACAGAAATACAAAATGAGGCTTTGATATTCTCCTTCTCTTTAATGCAAGTATTAAAGTTATGGATAAGTAAATGTTGCCAAATTGATCCAATAATTCAAGAAAAAACAAAGATTGTACACAACTATTTCTCTCTCAACTTGGATGTTGGATCATTTCACTGATCTGTCTACATAATGAACACTTGTTAATTTCTAAGATTTTAATTCTTCCAAAAGCATTAGTATGTTTGGAAGGAAATGTTATTGTTCTATGTACTGAACCTAAATCATTAAGGGTCTCCTGAATATCCTCTTTGTTTCCTGTTTATTGCAAAAATCAACAGCATAATAGTCTTAATTGATAAATCATCTTCCATAACAACATACCACAATGATTCATGAGTGACACATATGCTTCTGGAGTTGGTAACTTCTGTTACATCAACAAGCGGCTTTTGATTTACAAACAGTGTTTCCATTAATAGCAACATTCTCAAAGACACTGGTAATGGCTCTGTTTACCTCTCACCCTACTCAATTTGGGATAGAAGGTTAAACTGTTAACATAACAATTGGTTTGGCTGTCATTCACAATTCTCAAAAGCTAAATACCCTGCATTATAAAATATTCTCTTTCAGTACAAAAGAGCATTGTGATTGCTCTATATCCCTTTCTGTAAATAATCAGTTTAAAACAATACATTGTCAATCATCAAATATATGTACACTCTTATCTTCAGTTTCCGTATCGCTGGGTAAGAGTTTGGTCTGTGCATTTTCTCTGAATAGCATCCAATAATACTGTAATCTGCAAGCTTTAATAAAGTTATCATTAGCTCCTTTTCAGATATTGACATGTTCTTAGTTGACTTTTTCCACTTCATTGCAGAATGTTTTTTTTTAATTCTTTAGGGCTGGTTTCAGATGGGATATCTTCATGTTGGACATTTTATAGAATAGAAAGATGGATGGATGAACGGATGGATGTAAATTTCAGACTGAAATATAGGATTTATGAATGGCACACTATATTTTTATATTTTAAGAAGCTGATTCAAACACTGCCTATTTTTTTTACAACTATTGTATGCTCAGCATTGCACCCCTGGGATAAAAACAGATCAGTAAAAGTAATTATTTTTCATTAGCGATTCCACTGTTGTCTACTAAAAATACAGACTCCAAGTGAATCACAAAGAAGGAAACATCTGAAAAGAACAGCTAGCTGAAATTCCACACTTTCAAGTATTTTTCAATAGGGCTTTCTGAAGGAATAATGATGCTCATTCTGTAACCTCTTTTCTGCTCACAAATTTGCTTCATTTAGTGAAACAAAACAGCCAATTTCAGAATGATTAAAACTTAATTATAAATGTTCCTTGTGAAATCAGATATTAGAAATTGTGTGTGTATATGTATAGACACAAATATATAAACACATAAAGATACTTATGGTTAGATGGAAAGGAGGAGGGACCAAATAATTTATCTGTTGTAGTTGTTAAGGCACAAGTCTAGAAATGGGGAGACCAAGAGTTCTAGTCCTGCCTTAGGTACAAAGCCAACTGGGCCAGTCATTCTCTCTCAGCCCCAGAAAACAAGCAACAGCAAATCCAAAAATCTTGCCAAGACAACAGCAAGTACTAACTGTTGTTGCCCAGGTTGTTACCAAGAGTCAATGGTGACTTGAAGACACAAACACACACATATAAGTTTCTGTAGCTAAAATTGTCTGTGTTCCAAAATTCATTTTTTCTAGTGTGTGCTATCAATTTACCAGGTTTTTTTTCTCCATCCCACTTTCCCCAGCTACTGTTATTAGACATGATCTCACTGAAACCTCATTAGCAGACCTCTTTTTCCCGAGGGCTCCAGGGATAATTGCAAGGATAATTGAAATAGAATGTTATTATTGTTGTTGTGTTCTACTGTACAACAGAACAGAACAGAATAACAATGGAAGGGACCACGAAGGTCTTCTAGTCCAACCTCCTTTTCAGTCAGGAAACCCTACACCATTTCAGAATAATGGTTGTCCAAACTCTTCTTAAAAACTTCCAGTGTTGGAGCATTTACAACTTCTGCAGGCAAGTTGTTCTACTGATTAGTTCTTCTAACTGCAAGGAAATTTCTCCTTAATGCTTCTCTCCTTGATTAATTTCCATCTATTGCTTCTTATCCTGCCTTCAGGTACTTTGGAGAATAGCTTGACTCCCTCTTCATTGTGGCAACTCCTGTGATATTGGAAGAGTGCTATCATGTCATCCCTAGTCCTTTTCTTCTTTAGACTAGGCATAGCCAATTCCAACAACTATTCTTGATATGTTAGACATATACTATACAGAAAGAGAAGAAGGTCAACGAATATGAGGCAGACACAGAAGAAAATAGAAAGACAACATCAGAGACACACTACAACAGCATCAATTAACAATGGTTGAGGACACCAGAAAAGCAAGAACTAGAACATTATCTTCAATGATACCCAAAACAGTAAAAAAAGGAAGTAAAAAAGAAGCAATCATATCTATCCTAGATGTTTCTGTGTGACTGGGCAATTCTCGATTCTTTTATCAATGATATATTTCAGTTTGGCACTATGCAGAAAACTTAGAAAGAAGGTATTTTGGATTGTGTCCAAAGTGCAACAGTTCAGAACTTAAAAAAAAGCCTCGTGAACATACTGAGAACACAAGGGTACGTGTGCAACAATGCAATGTTGTATATAGGAAAGGTTTTCACAATAGTTGTTTCAAAAAGAAAAATTAAGTTAAATCTGTAGATACATTACCTGCATTTACTCTTCCTTGGGAACTGTAAATACAAGTAAAGAAAGGACAAGCCTCAATCATGTATAATTCTAAATAAAATCAATGTAGTCAGCCTAGCTGAACTAGGTATATATTTGCTTGAATAAGATTTGGGGATTCAGTTCTTTTCAGAACTCATGCATAAATGAAAATGAAAATAAATGAAAACCTGCATCTTTAGAGAGACCATCTGTTACGTTTTCCTGTCAATCAAACTGTTGCATCTTTGATGTTCTGGCTCTAGCTGGAAAATCAAAATATTATCTGGTGATTGAAACCACTTTCCTAACAATACTGTAGTTGAATGTTGTAATAATTTTTAAGCAGAAAGAGCCAAAAGCAACTACCGTCAAAGATACATTGCTAAATAGCATTGCAGTAAACTCTAATAGACATTTAGTAAAAAAAAAAACAACCAACCCTCCAATCCAAGTGCCTATTTAATTTCTCAATTATTGAGCTAATGAATCTGCTACACACTTTAGGTAAGACTTGGGAATTATTGGTTTGGAAAAAAACAGCAGGCCACTCTTTCCTCCCTAATGTGATAAATAGATACAAGTACTGAGTAGGTACATGACTGAAAGTAGGTTTGGCTATTTATTTCATTTTATCTCATAGCAGCTTTCCTTAGTCTTGCAAAATGTATTCTGGTTCGAGTTGTAAGTAACAGGAATTTGAAGCTTTGGTTAATATATTCTATATAGTATATTTAAACATATGATTTTTTGAATTTCATTTCAGCATTAATTCAAATTAGACAACCCGTGACCTTCTGAAGCATTGTTTTAAAGGCATTTTCTTACCTAAACAGAAACACAGAATTACCAAGGGCAAAAAGAGGGTGGGAGTGGGAGAAATTTCCAATGCCCTGCCAGTTTGACCACAGCTGCCAATTCTTCATCAGTTGATGGTGAGATACGTCTACCAGACCTCTGTAAGGCTAGGGCATAACCAGTCTACCTGATCTCTAGCACCTGAAGGAAGGGTCAATCTGGAAGGCTAGGGCAGGATGGCTCTACTGAACCTCCGGTGGCAGTTAAGTGGCACTGAAATTGCCAAATTTCAATTCCATGGGATTTATGGGTTCTATATTTTGGAAGCACTCTGTAAAATAAGCCTATTTGAGCTTATTTGGTTGAAAATGTACTGAAATATGATGTGCTTTTTTGACCACTGTGAAAGATTACAGACATAAGAATTGTAATAGTACTTAGTTAGAACTTGTGTGTGTGTGTGTGTGCGTGTGTGTGTGTGTGTGTGTTATCCCTGGCTTTAGGATGTGTTTAATCAATCATGGGAATTCTGGCAATTTGGCATATCTTTATTTCTAATTGCATTTTGCTGTCCAGTTCACTGAAAACACAGTAGGAGTTTTCTGCAGCTAACTGCTTCTGAAGGTTCCCTAAATTAGCTCACAGTTTTGAACAAATTAAATGAGCAAATAAAGCCATACCTTCATTATTCAAATAAGCCCAACATTGTTAATATTTAAAGCCAAACATGTGCCAGATGATGACCATGAAATAAATTAATAAATAATAGCTCATAAGTATGAAAACAATGTGATACCCCTTGTTGCCATCTAAAGCTCTCCCTACAGCCAATCAAGATACCATTAATAATGAATCTGGGCACAAAACCTAGGTAGGCAAGAACGCTCAGTTCAATACCTGCCATCTTTCAGGCAAGACCAATATAAAATCCTTGACTTGGAGAAAGCCACTGCCCTTCAGTGTGAGTAATACTGGATGAAACGGACCAATTGCCTCCAATACAGAGCCATTTTATGTGGCCCTCTGCTTGTAGCCATCTGTCCCATTAAAACAGCAGCCAACACTGCAAAGATACCAGCAAAAGGAAGCATGGGCCAAATGCTGTTTGAAACTCAGGCAACATATCTGTTTGCATCATTTCAAGCTCTAATGACCATATCAGGAACTCAAACTTCTGTTCAACTTTCCAGTAGAAAACTGAGTATCATTTTCCATGCCAGTCTCTAGTAGAAGCATTTCACTTTCCCAGAACATTCTGTCAGTGATGACCAAAAGAATTAGAAAGTGAAATTGGTTCATAGAGCTGTATATTGAGAATTCAATTCTGCCTTCTATAGTTTGATTTGAGTTGTTTGTATGGGGTCTTTTTTATATTATACCTGTTAGTCTTGGTGATGGTTGGCGTAGTGAGGATGAGCTCTCCACCTTTTTAATTTTTAATATTGTAATCCTATTGTTTAATTATATTTTTAATGTTGTTCTTATTCATGTTTTTATATTTTGTAGCATGTTTTATTGTAAGCTGCCCAGAGTTGCTTAGGCGAGATGGATGGTAGAGAAAGGTGATGAATAAATGTGATGAATAATAAATGTTTCTATGCTATTTGCAATTGTTGTGTTAGTGGATGCTGTTCAGAAAGCAATTCCAATACAATACATACTGCATATTATATACAATCTACATATTATTTCTATTAGATGATGCAGTTTATAGTTCACCCCAAAACAAATGTATACATTAGTGTGTGTGTGTGTGTGTGTGTGTGTGTGTGTGTGCATGTGTGCATGTGTGCATATCTGTGCTTTTTTCATAAATTTATGGATCTCCTGAAGTGACCTATTATTCACAAAAACTTACATTGTAACAAGTGAGTTAATCCTTAAGGCATCCCAAGGGTATTGTTTCTTGACATACATTTAATTATACTATTTTTTATGGAAATGTGAGCAAACCTTCAAGTAGCAGTTTCTTGAACAATTTCCACCAACATATTAACCTATTCCAGTTACTACCATTGGCTATCAAAACAATTGATACTAAAATAAAGTTATCCTATTCTTGTCAATTGTTTGACTGTAAGTACCCAAGGGCAGAGAAACCTTTGGTAGAATACCCGTATAAAGGAGGTATACAGACCTAACATTATTATCCTCCTCAGATATGGTTAAAAGTGAAAAAACAATATAAACTGACTAACATTCTCTCTCTCTCTGTCTCTCTGTCTCTCTCTGTCTCTCTCTCTCGCTACCCCTCTCCCTCCTTCCCTCCCTCCCTCCCCGCCCCCCCTCTCTCTCACACACACTTTTTATTTTCGGTTTCATTGTTCCCCAGCTATTATATCCAAATTCCAAAATAAATCTGGAAATTTATTTTTGCACAGTTTGGAACATCTGAATTTTTTTTCAACCAATCCCTCATTGCAAGGGCCTTGGAAATGTGCTATGAAATAGCCACACATCTAAAATATGGAAAGCCTGGATTTTATTTTCTGTTAAAATTATAACAATAGTAACTTGTAGGAGGGAAAGCCATAGCGGCTTGACTCTTTACCACCATTTAACCAGACTACTCAGATCCCAAGAAAGCAAGATCTAGCTATTATTATTATCCAAGTTTTCAAAGACAAGTTAAGAGAAGATCTGGTGAATTATTGCCCTATCAGTATCCAATTTGGCAAAATGTATGCAATGCATCTAGAAGGGAAATGGCTGGCTGGAATCTGAATATTTACGGATGTTTCCCCTTGGATCAAGCAATGTTTCTGTAACATTTAGTTGAGAAATATATCACGAGATCTATTCTACACTTTATTGCATTTATTAACTTGAGGTTTGGTTTTCATTCAGTAAACTATAATGCAAAATGAGCATTCTTATATCAGAGGAGACATTGCAAGGCTCAACTTTGAAAACGGAAATATCTCTTATTTCTATTATTGGGGATCTATGACCCAAAGTTAGGAGCAGTGTGTTTAATCATCTTACAAAACAAATTCATGTATAGCATCATACAAAGCAGTATCTTGGTACTTTTCCATTTTCAACATCACATCAACTAATTGATAGTCCACTTAAATAAGCTTGATTACCATCTTGTTAGCTAGCAAACAAACATAATTCTATTTTACTGTACACAGATGGCATGCTAATAATTTCACTGATCTCAGCTGTGATGAAAAGATTCTGCATTCACTTGTTGGTTAATACAGGGAAGATGCTTTAGAGATGAATTATTCCAAGGCAAAGATTATTTCACTCTTTACATGGCCAAAGTTGGAGCACAGCAGTTATTATAGGGGAGCATCTAAAAGAGGAAGTTAAAGTGTCTAAATATTTAGGAATGCTTTTATTTCAACAGCAGGAGAAGGATGTGTTCATTTGGACTCAGTAATTCCAAATGCCTCAAGATCAGTATCAGTTACAAAATCCTGTTATTTCAACAGAGACACACACTGTATACCTGCTGCACAAAATTTATTCATAGCTGGAGCTTAAGTGCAGTTCCTATATGGGACTCAGTTGGGGCTACATAAGAACAGAACGACTTTCGAGGGCAGGCAATCCAAATTTTTGCATGACATTTTTCAAGGTTGCCTGCTAGGTACTAAATGCAGCACTCTGTCAGGAAGCTGGCATTACTCAAGTACAAATCCATCTCTAAACATATTTATATTTTGAGAAAGGTTATCGTCTCGCCAAGTAGTTCTGGTTACCCTAACATTAATTGAGAATTATAACTCAAGATGATCACTCCTTCAGGAACTGAAATACAATGGCTTTTTTTAAAGCAATGTGCTTTACATTCCAGGGTTCAAAAATGCCAAGAAAATGCACATGCACAGGTATTAGATGCAGTATGTAAGGACAAATTGGTTACACCTCCCTGCCAAGAGATATTTTTGTGATCCATCAATCTATATGCTTAGGTAAAAGGTAAGTTGTGTCTGTCAGTTGTGTTTGACTCTAAGGCATGGTGCTCATCTCTGTTTCTTGGCAGAGCAAGCACTGTCCGAAAACAGTTTCTGTGGTCATGTGGCCAACATGGTTATATACAAAGATGTACAGAGCCCTGTTATCTTCCCACTGAAGTGGTACCTATTAATCTACTTGCATTTGCATGCTTTCAAACTACTGGTGGGCAGGAGCTGGGGGGAAGTGCTTAGGACCAGCTCAATATTTACAACAATTCATACATTCAGATGGGCTTTACCCTTTGCTAACTTTAGTGTGGTCACACTTGTATTCATGGAGGGAAAATTGAAGAAAAACCCTTATGTGGTTAATTTTTTTTCTTGTGGTATTGGAGCTATTGAAACCATAGCCAGTATTCTGATATATTAATATTATATATATAAACAGTTAACTGTTTATATATAAACAGTTAACAGTGCAGGGATATCTGCTCTTATCATGTAATAATTTTAATAATGAAATTATCAGGCTATTCAGATTTAGTTCATCTGGATTATTTATTCTCCGACAAAATATATCCATTTCCCTATGCTTAGGCAGAATTTTGCTCTACAATTTGTAAAATCCGGTTAGGGTTAATGAGCTAATTATAATCTTACTGCTCTAGTGTCTTCCCTCTGTGTTTTGCTGTTATTTGTTGTTAGACATAGCTAGAAAATATCTATGCATTAGAAGGTTTATCGCTCCCACTTTGGACCTCAGAGATGAAAAATGTCTGATGCCATAAAAACAACTTTTATAGCATCAGACTTTAACCGTGATAATTCCCAACCTGTAAACAGTTTATAGCAATTTCAGAAGTTCAAAGTATCATATGATAATTCCAATTAGCTAACAAATAATGAATCCACTGTAAATTAGTTCATCAGAAAGTTAGGGCTATTTCTAATTAAAATCAGACATATTGAAAAATGTGTGTAGTAGATTCCAGCAACATTTCTCCAATTAGCTGTTTAAAATTATTAAAGCATGACAAGCCTTATAACCAAGAAACTTGGGCTGACTTTATTTTTAGGTAAACAACATTTAGTGTTAACCACTTCTAATAAAGATGACATATTGAGTTACATAATGTAAAGAAATATAATTTGCTGCTTCTCTTAATGGCTTCTTATGTTGGATCTGACACTACATTGGATGAACTTAAATCAGATTTGGAATGAGAGTTAACAGCAGATGGATACCACAGGCACAAATTAAAGTCCAGACCGAAAGCTGGAGTTACTATAAATCTTTACTCTATCACCATCCTACATTTAATGCAGCCCATCAGTATGGTACAGTGGTGTTAATTTCATCAAGTTCAACAGACATTCTGATGGATAATGTCCATTGTTACTGTAAGTTGTGGTTACAGTGATTTAACAAATTATCCACCTCGTACATCAGGCTGAAAAACAATTAAGTAAGATTAATGTGTGATTCATATCTATTAGGGGGATAATGAAATTGTGACATAGCTGTTCAATACAACTCTAACAGGAAAGTAGAATTTAACATTTACAAGAAATTCAATTTATGCTGGCTATTTTCTCTTGTCCTAAAAACTTTGCTGAAGAATCTTCCCTAAAATATATTAGGGTAAAAATAATTTAAATTATTCAAATGCTTAGAGAATGTGTAGATTAGATGTTAAGTCTCTATATAAATTACAAGGAAGATATCCAGTACAAAACCAGCTCTACTAGATAGTTGTCCATGGCTGGCAAAATATATTAATCATGGATAATAACTACAGAATAACTTTTCTGTCAAAAGCACATAAGTAAAAATGAATAAAATAATCTAAGGAAAGTTACCAAAGATTTGTCTATGTATTTTTCCTGACAAGTAAACATGGTCTATAGAAAAGCAAGTAAAAATGCCTTTACATTCAGAAAAAAATCTGGAATTTTCTTTGAAAATAGAATTAAAGATTATTAGTAAATACTAATTTAGTTAAACATGAATCTGAAATGTACATTAAATATTTGCAAAGAAAAAAGCTACCTATCAATTCTTATAAAAGAGTTTTGACCTGTTCAGTAGCAGATGCAAATTCTGTCAATTTGTGTTTCGTTTATGTCCCTCTGTTTAACTAGAACTAGACTTATCATTAAGCAAATGATTTACTGTTTCAGATTTGTTTTATCTCTAAAATAACATTAAAGTTAGGACTATGGGTGAGTAGGTAGTTTTACCATCATTAATCAATTTGGTATGACCCACCTACCTAGTGTTTATTTCAGGAGACAATGGGTAGCATTCACCTCTCAAATAACACTTTCCTGTTCTGGATGAGATCCAAAATGACAACAAAAAATTTAAATCACAGTCCTTCCTACATGTCACAATTTTAATTTGGACTGGTTAGCAACCCAAAATGCATGCAAGGCTCATTTTGTAATGTGTTTAACATTGAGAGGTAGCTTGCTTCTCTTTCCCCAAATTTAGGCATATTTTGAAGACAGACCCTTCTAGCTAGCACCACTATATTTTATTGTCAGGACGGCTGATATATTTTGGTCTTCATTTTAATAGTTATTGTTCCCACCTTACAACAGAGAAAGCTCTAAGTCTCTAGGGAACATACTTAGAACAGGAAACAGGAAATTGGTGATTCTACCAAAAAGTAATGAACATTTCCAGATGTAGACAAAATCAGGAACCATACTACCCCATGTGGTGGTTGTGCCCAAAAGCTAAGCAATACTGGAATAAAATAAGAAAATGGCTCGAAGAAATAACAAAACAGCAAATAGACATGAAACTGGAATTATTTTTATTGGGAATACCTAGAGGAAAGTATGATAAAAATATAGTATTTAATTTTACATGTTATAATGACAGTGAGAATAATATTTGCACAAAACTGGAAGAACAATACTATACCAACAGAGTTTAATGTGAAGTTTTAGAGTGTGAAGAAATGGATAGACTCACAAAAGAAATTGAAGATAAAGAGGAAACAGCTTATTAAATGGTATGGAATGCAGAGCACATCATGAGAAAGGCGGGATAGATTAATCAAACGTTTGAATTAATATTGCCAGGAGAAATATCAGCAACCTCAGATAAGGAGATGATTCCACTCTAATGGTAGAAAATGAAGAGGAATTAAAGAGCTTCTCAATGCAGGTGAAGAAGTGCAAAAGTTGGCTTGAAACTCAACATTAAGAAAACTAAGATCATGGCATCCGGTCCTCTCAATTCCTGGGGAAGAAATGGAGGTAGTGACAGATTTTATTTTCCTGGGCTCCAAGATCACCGCAGATGGGAACTGCAGCCAAGAAATTAAAAGCCATGGCAAATCTAGACAGCATACTAAAAAGCAGAGACATCACCCTGCCAACAAAAGTGTGCATAGTCAAGGCTATGGTTTTCCCAGTTGCAATATATAGTTGTGAAAGTTGGACCATAATGAAGGCTGAGCACCAAAGAATGGAGGCCTTTGAACTATGGTGCTGGAGGAGACACCTGCAAAACCGGTCAGTCCTAGAGGAGATCAACCCTGACAGCTCTTTAAAAGATCAGATCCTGAAGATGAAACTCAAGTACTGGGGCACCTAATGAAAAGGAAGGACTCACTGAAGAAGAGCCTAATGCTGGGAAACATTGAGGGCAAAAGAAGAAGGGGATGACAGAGAATGAGGTGACTGGATGGAGTCACCGAAGCAGTAGGTGTGAGCTTAAATGGACTACAGAGGATGGTAGAGGACAGGAAGGCCTGGAGAACAGTGTCCATGGGGACATGATGGGTTGGACATGACTTCGGAACTAACAACAAAAGATAAAATTTTGATATATGATAGTTTCAGTCAAGAGAATAAGGAAAAAAAATAGTGGTGAAACAAAATTAGCACAGAATAACTCTTTCTTTTTGGTATAGAACTGAAGATTGTGACTAATTTAAATGACAAGCTGCCTTTCTGCAAACATGATTACAGAATCCTATTCCAAACTCACAATTTATATTATCTCTCCCTCTTCTCTTATTTTTTTTCCAATGATGGATCTTGATTAAGAAGAGGAATATATTAGTATCTAGATGATTGATATTCAATCCTTTCCATCAGTTCAAGACTTATCTTATGTCAGAGTTATGCTGAAGATTCACATTACTATCCTTGAAATGGATGTCACCCAGTTGATAATGGAATATTTCCCCCGTATGATGCAATATACCTATTTTCCCATGGGAAAATCACAGGCAAGATATGAAGGTAATGGCACTGCTCTGCTCTTTTCCATTCCCTAAACAATTGATATTCAGGGTTTCTGAGCTGTTAAATTACAGAGAACTCTCTCAGGATCTTACATCATTACTAAACTATAGTGGTTTCTACAGTCTTCAGTTTGCAGAACACTATACTGTCATAATGTTTGTAATCTCTCTTGCTAAACCAATTTCTTTATCAGCAAGATATTCAATCTTGTTCAACAGCAAGTAAAACCACTATGTGAATGGCTGCGTTCTAGTATTTTCTTATTTGCACTCTAACATTCTCAAAGATCTGGGATACAACATTTGGCCAGCTGAAACTTCAATCCATGAAGGTAGCAGAAAAAATATTCTTTCATACACTGAACTGCCATCACTGCCAAATGCAACTCTCTCTAAATAAGAAGAGTGCTGAGTGGTCCTATCCCAACTGCTTTAATGGGGGAGAAATTAAGAAAAGTGACTCATGTCCCTATTTTTTCTCCATCAAATTTCTTCTACTAGTGGGAAAAGCAACCTTAAATCCCTCTTCTCAATGTGTAAAGGACTGAGATGGGATAGACATGTTTAGGAGGTGTCTTTTGAGCTATTTCTTTACATGGGACTTCTGAAAGGGAAGGCATATTAAATAATGAGAACTCTGCCCTTAACTAGTAGTGTAAAGCAATGTCAGTGCTAGTTACACATGTTTGTGACCAACAACACTTAGAAGTAGCCAGTGGAGGTGGCACAATGGCACTTTCTCCTCAACCTAATATAAACATATGGTGACACAAAACCTTGTAAGCAGAAACAACAGAAAACGGTTAATTTGTTTTGTTCAAATTTTCAAGACTTACTTGGCCACTGATCTTATGAAATCTTACTTTGGGTGGCTCAGAACAATAATACAAATCAAAGGAAGAGTAAAATAAAAAAAAACCTGGCATCATATCCAACATTTCTTCATCCATCTTCATATCAGGACTCCAATTTCACTCTATTCCAAAAGCCTTATGACTTTCTGGAACGCTAAAAGAGTGAATGGTCAGATCTTGAGGGAAAGGTATTCCATCTGGCAAGGGTTGCTGTGTAATACACTTTTGATGGTAGAAACTATCCCTCTTTACTAGTTTAAAACAACCATCTGTGAAGAATGTTTACAACATAGGTCCAGCACTTTTTCAAAAAACATATGCCCATCTATAATAAGGAAACCCTTGTAAGGCCAAATAAGGACATCAGAAAATCCTTATCAGGCATTTGGTGTCTAAATAGACATTCAGACCTTCCTAAAAACCAATCCAAAATGCCAAAGATAATCCTGCCCAGTGATGAGGTGTTTATGTGTATACACAGCAGTCTAAAATGGCCAAGATAGGCAGATCCCAGTCCGTACTTTCATCATTAATCATGTTGTCAATTAAATGTGCTAGATTGTTTAGCAGCTAAATCCAACTTTAAACTGCCTCATCTGTGGGTTGGCAAGAGATGAAGATAAGAACATAAGCACATGGCATTAAAAAACAGCTACTAGAGATATTCATGGCATGATTTGGAGGACATCAGAATGATCCCCAATTTATTAAAAGTAGAAAATAATGACATAGGCCTCTCCTTGCTAGTGGGTCTTAAAAAAAACCTTTCTCTCCCAATTAATTTCTCCACCAAACATTAGAAATCAGCCTCAATGACCCCAGGATGCTGCAACCATTGCAAAGACATATTGGTTGCACCCAAACTTTGATCATGTGACCTTGGGGATGCTGTGATGGTTGTAAGTTTAAGAACTGGTTGTAAGTCACTTTTTAAAGTGCCCTTGTAAATGCAAATGTCTGCTAAAAATGCTTGTGAGTCAAAGACAAAAACATAAAACAAGCAAGCAAAACTGTTGAGCTACAAAACATTCTAATGAATGTTTAAGTAAAAGTGTAAGTAAAACAGGTTTTATCCAATCCTGTCTGTGTGGAATGGAATTACTTATGGTGTGGTTTATGCCATTACTTTCTGGAGCTCTTTTAAAGCATGTTATAAGAATTTTGGGAACTCTTCAGAAAAGATTAGGCAAAAGAAGACCATTGCAAAAAGAATGCAGGAATAAAATCTTGTTGCATGAATTGTTCATATTCAGGGTAGAGACCGAAGGATTAATGTCACTCCCAACAATGTTTCAGCAACCCTGAAGACTAAAGCAGGCATTTAATATATAAATTGTTCTTTTTTGCTTCTACTTAAGCTGCCATTTTCTTTTTACAGGGAAGAAAAGAAGAGCTCATCTATCCAATTTGATATTTTAAAGGTATTTGATGATGTGATGAGAACATCAGAAGCCAATAAATAAGAGAGAGAGAGAGCACGACTATTTTGTTGGAATATACAACTGCCTTGAGGCTCCTATGATGCGATTAAGATAGTCAATAGAATTTTATGGCTAAAAAGAAAGGAAGGATAGCCATTATGAGCTAGGAAAATTGCCTGACCTGGCTAAGATGAAAGGATCAAGAACCCATCTCTGCCAAAAGTAATAAACCAGTAAACCCACACAAGCTACACAGGACTCTCAGAGCCAACCCAGGAATTAAAGAAAGGATGGGGAGATTGCAAGGTACTCCAGTTTTTTGAGAAATTACTAAAGGGAAAAAACCCTTTCATTCATTTAGAGTCATAAAGAACTAAAATTAATTCCAAGACAACAAGTGTTCTGCATAATTGGTTTGTGTGGATTAAGGAAAGATGGTTAAGATTACAGCTTTTTAATTGGATCTGAGATTTCTGGAGAGTTACTTATTCCTCACTCCTTACCTGAAATCTGTAGTGGTTATTAGCTTCACTACACCAGAAATGCTAGCACTAATCATCTTTGAGGTTGCAGTGGTGGGAAATTAACTTTTCTTCATCAGTCATTAACTAGCTTGATGGTGAGGCAGAACAGGCAACAGAAGCTTACATCAGTAATGTTGATGAAATCTGAACATCTCTATTGTTACACTGCTAAGGATCAAACATTGTTGAGCAACAGAAAGCTTAAATGCAGAACCAGGAAATTCTTGAATAAAAATTTAGATAAAAAAATAACTTATGCAGAATGATTGACATTCTTTTTGATATTGGAAAATGTTAGGAAAAAAGGGTGTTGCAAGAATTTTTATAATATTTTGCATTTTTTTCCTTATTGGTGCAGTGTTTTAACTTTTAAATTGATTTCAATGCATTTATGTCAATAAGTCCTTCATATTTGCCAGTTTAACCTAAACTTAGATCTGATGTAGAGATTTTTATGGGAACAACTGGCATTTCTTGGATTTGATATCTAGTATTATGGTATTTTGTCCTTATAACCATTTTTGGGGGGGATTATTGGATCCACAGCATGATAATTTGTGTTTGGTCCTCTATCTTTGTAGGGATAGTGTGGTTGATTGCATCATCACATTCATTTATTGAGTCAAGAAAATAGACATTCATAAAATAACAGAATTGGAAGGAATTACACACATGTCTAGTGCATTCTCACTGCATGATCTGCTAAAACATTTGGGAAAAATTATTTTTCAGGCTGCGTTTGAAGATCACAGGATATTAAACTTCTATTATAAATGTATACTTTAATTGCAACATATTCTCCCATTTTTTTTATTATTAAATTTTTTTATTTTGTTACATAAACAACACATGCCCACACCAGTGGGAAAAGAAAAAATCAAAACACAAAAAAGACAAAACAAAAACAAAAACAAGGCAAGGAAATAAAAGAAGAAACAAAAGGAAAAAAACACAAATATATGTTATAAAAAAGTATATCAGCTGGTTACAACATGTTTTGGTGCATCTCTTCCATTAATTCATATTAGTTCAAATATCTTGACTCAAATGTTTACCATATTGACATCATTATACCTCCACTTTTAGTTGACTACAGTTATTTAAACATCTTTCATCCTTAACTATGCCAAAGATTTAATCCATAACCACATGCTAACATTTCATTTACTTGTTTGTAAAATCCTCTATTACCATCAAATCCTATACGTATCCCATACGTATCATTTGCAGATGATGTTTCATAAAGTATAAATTCTTTAATGCTTCTCATTCCTCCTGCGCTCTGTCTTTTGAAATAAATCTTCTGTATGGCTGCCCCCCCCTTCAAATGTTGCATCTCTTTCTCCCTCCGAAGTAAACCAGATGCCCGGAGTGTCAGCAAATTGAGAATCTTTAAACCAGATGCCCGGAATGTCAGCAAACTGAGAATCTTCATTTCTGACATCCTTCGTTTGTATTTCAGGAACATTCAAACATTCAACATTCTCACTTTTTTCTTCATATTTTGATGTTAAAAACAGCAATTAGTCCAGGTTTTTTTCGAATCTGTCATACGTATCAGACAGCTTTTGCAATGTGGAAAAAATCATTTGAAATGAATCATTTGAAACTTGCACAGACGCCATATTTGTGACGCAGTTAGTATTTTTCCTTTAAAGGCTTTAAGATATTTGCAAATAAAAACAAGCTGGGAGCTGTACAATCTTATCTGATCTTAGACCAACCCAGCCAAGCAATAAAAGTGTCAAGTTGTAGGAAGCCAAATTATAGTAAATTGGTTTACAGCCCACTTAAAGAGAGTCAGAGGAGATGTTGAAGTAATCTTTCCCTTGTCCATGTAAGTAGCATTTAAAACATTTAAGAAATAGGGTAGCCACCATCCATAAGCCCATAAAGAGATCCAATTCGCCGCTAGATTCTTCTGTTCTTTGGTTTCAATTAGCTTAGATTTTTATGCGGACCGTGTCTCTCTGAGTAATAAAATCATCTTACCAGCTGGAAACACTCACGCCATTCTTAGGGGCAACCTGCAGTTTTGGTTAGTTTACAGCTAATCCAGAAGTCACTGGCAAAGGAGGTTAAATTCCAGCCCCCCAGGGACTTTGCGAACGTCTCTGGGGTCACTGGATCTCCTCCAACCTTTCACTGTCTCTCCAGGACAGCTTGGGTCTGAAAAGGACCGTCCAATTTCCTTCAGAATAGAGGAATTTCAGGAATAGCCTGAAAATCCGTCTTCTCACTGCTAAGCCCCACCTTCTTCCCATATTCTCCCATTTTTTTCTTTCCAATCAGATAACATGGGCATGATATCATTTTTCTAATATTGGGTCATGTTTGTTCTTGCTTATTGTGGGCAGTTAATTTTCCCAAGGGGACACATAGGAAACTAGGGCTGTAACCCTGCCTCTGATGCTGCACTGATGCCCCACTCTCTGCTGACAGCACCCCATCCCTTCCCCTAATGCCACCCAGTTGCCTCGCCTTGCTTCAATGCCCCACCTTTGACACTGCAGATGTCCCACCGTTGATGCTGAAGCTGCCAACACCGCAGTCTGAACTGGGACCATCTGCGGGCCACAAACTGGCCAGGTCTGTTCTTGCTGTCATCAACATGTATTTTATTTATAATGATGTTTTTCATTTATGTTTTCTGGAATTGTAACAAATAAAAATACCTGTGGTTTCAGTTCAAATTTTATTTTTAAGACCTTTTGATGTATTTCTTTTGAATACATCATTATGCAAATACATTATTTTGCATAATTACCACATTTGGTAAAAAGTTATGGCATTTCCAACATTTGTTGTTCAATGTTTTATCCGTCCTGGCAATGGTTGACAAAATCAGTTATTATGTACATTTGTAAACAGTTTGTAGCAATTTCCCCTTAAATTCTAACTTGGACTAAATTGTATTGATTTCCCCCACCCCATTATTCCTCCCATTGATTCATTCTAAGTAATTTTCTCAGATTTGCATCCATTATTGTACCATTTTTAATTTGTTTTGCCACTGGATCATATTTCAATAATTTAGAATTATGTCCTAATAAATGATATTGAGTTTCTATAAGCATTTAAAATTCTGTCATTTTTGCTCAAGGTCCTTCTAACTTTTTAAAAATTGCCTTTTATTTTTTTCAGTTACTTACAGATATATTTACCATGGTGAACTGCTTTCTTCATTCAGCAATTTCTGTTTTGTCTTTTAATTTGTTTTCTGAATCTAGATATGTCATGTTGGTATATGCAATTATTCCTCCTTCTCCTTGATTGTCCTTGGAGGGGGGAATTTGAAGGGGGGAAGGTGATGCTAATCATGAGATTGAAAGACACATTCTTGCTTTTACAAGATTCCAGTCCTTAAAGATGGTTTTATTCCTTGTTAATTGGTTGGAAAGAAGAATACCACTTTGGAAAGTTCATTCCCACATTCTATGGTTATTAAGTTTTGTTCATTTTGGATAGATTTTTTTTTTGTTTCTGAAGGGGATTTCATTCCCTCCTAATCTAATGTTTGATTATTCTAATGCACCAGAAAGATTTTTAACTTTTAGCAAGTCATCAACTATTATCTGCACGCTCCTTTGCTATGTATATGCTTGAAATATGTCAAGAAGTATTATGCAGATACTGTTAAGGGAGAAAAAAGTAATGCATATTGCCTTTGTTCAGATATAGGATATCAATTTTAGGACCAGCACTTAGCTCAGTTTTGTAGCATCTAGTTATTTGTCTTAGTCCAGTAGCAATTACAACTAGGACACTTTTTTCTCTAAGCCTTTTCATTGCTGAAAAAAGTAGAGGTTGTCTGCCTTAGCCATTTAAGACTGACAATTTGCAGCCAGAGGAAATAGAGCAATTCTGTCTCAATGGAAAATACTCTCAAATTCTCTTTAATCCACAGAAATCATATTAGACATCTGTATGGCTCTGGAATGTCAGAAATCAGTGGGAGAGTAAAATCACATCATTATCCATGTTCATATCAGCATCTGTATGTGCTGAGATAACAAACTGAGTGGTCCTTTATCTGCCTCTGGATATTTTGAGAAAGAGTAGTGAATTCTCCTTCCCTTTCAGTTGTATTCTGCTAACTGGATTGCTAGCAGGAAACTATCACCCAAATGATATCTGAGCTCCAACATGATCAAAATATATTTTCTATATTCATTATTATTAGAAATAGCAATTGTAACTGCCTTGGTTAAGATCTTCTATAACCATACTTTGGTATGTGTGAAAATAGAAGGACATACAACAAACTAAGTAAATGCAAAATGTATGTATTTTATTGCAATCATGCCTAATCGCATTTCAAGAATAGTTTTGCCTCAAAACACATTGGACTTAACTTATAATAAAGCATATGTATATCATATTTTCTCCATATGTCACACTATGTAAAAGAGTAGCATGGATTAAAAAATAAATAAGTGTCAGAGACTGACAATACGTAGGAGATAGCACTTATGTTACCAATAGCATATTAATTAAAGTAGGGGTTGGGAAGTAATGAAATAGAATAAGTAGCAAAGTAGAAATATGATACCAACTCCATAACAACAACAGCAAGAGCTGTCATCACCACTATACTATTTCTAGTCAAACAAAAAAAACAAAACCCATTTTTGTGAAAGCACTTGGCAATGTGCTTGTTTTAATGTAAGCTACTAAATTCCAATGTGCCATTAAAGATTATATATACCATAGATAATATAGATAAAGTTATGTTGTTTGTAATCAAAATATAGCATTAATATTTTTTTTCAGAGTTCAATGTTTCACTAATAAAAGTACATGAATTTAATGCACATTTATTCGGGTTTTCAGTAGTTCCATATAAATCAATAATAGTTGTATATTGGTAATATGATTGAGTAATGAACTTGCATATTGTATTTATATTTATTTATCTACATAGTAAGATTGAGAAAATCACTGAAAGGTATCATAAATATCATAGGGGAGGATGGAAGAAGAAAGGGGTTACAGAAGTTAAGCATTTAAACTCCATTTTGGGGAACGAGACCAGAATGCAGGATTAATATTACTGGTATTTCTATCCTAACTTTCTTGATGCTTGTAAAATGAATTAGTTTATTTCATTAGCATTTCTGAAGCTGTTACAGAAATCCTCGCTTATAGGACCAGCTTTTCAGTGACCAATTGAAGTTGCAATGGTACATAAACATAAATTTATGATCAATTTACAATCATTTGCAATCTTTGCAGCATATCTTAGCTAAATGTTGACCATTACAATCAATACACTTATTTTGTGTCTGATTCATTTTTCTTTCTTTTCTTCCCTTGCAGATAGAAACGGGAGAGGAAAAGACGACAAGACAGTAAGCAGGCACACAATGGGAAACACACATCAAAAACAATGTGCTAGAGCCTGCAGCTGTGAATGCACCATACAAATAGCTCAATGTATTCCCCATTGTGTGACTGCTTACTCTTTTGTGATCTCTTTTTCTCCAATTTCTCTGCTAACATAACAGTTTTAGAAAACATTCCCTGTTTTCTGAGGCAAAAGTTGTGGGGAGGAGTAGTTTAGTTATTTTCTCTTTGTTCTGCACCTGAGGGAGTTTAGTCCCACATTACTCATTACAATCTAGTTTGCTCCCACCATTATAGGATCCCACTCAAATTTTCATTTCTTTACTATATTGTTTACTTTGCTCTGATATCTTAGAATTCTTCCAATGTAATTGGCCATCTGATAATCTCATTACTCCTCCTTTCCATTTGGCCTTTTAATTAATCACTTTCATGAACTGATTGTTTTTGTATTTATTTTTTTCATTTAATTAACTGAAATATAAACTATTCATTTGTATGGGTTCCCAGTCAGGTAACCACTGACTATGCAACTGTTGCTTGCAAATTGCTTTTCAGGTGTGACTATTTTGTTACTTTGGATCAGTTTAAATTTCTTCTTAAATAAATAATTGCCTGTCTGGAAACCTACTAACTTCTCAAATACTTTCCATATTTAAGCATTCCAGTGTTATTTGATTTTCATAATTCATTTTTATTTTGGTTAACTTTGCTTTCATTCTGTATTTGTTTTATTTTTAGTTCATTCTCAAATTCCCAAGCATGTTGATTTGATTTTATATCCCCCCCCTTTACTCTGTTTAGCTACCTTCATTATTTCCAGTCCACACTGCACATTTCTCATTTATTATCTAGGCGTGATTCTACTAAACAGTAATCAAAACAAGTTGCTATAAAATATGCAACTTAAGTATATACCCATATTTTTCTAGATGAAAATGATAATTTTTACACATTTTTCTTCAATATTTGTATTTGTTTCCCACTATATACACACTGTGTTTGTTGTGGTTATTGTTAAAGTATATAGAAATACAGAAATAGAATAGGAATAAAAAAAAGAATGTAAAATTTCTAATGTTCTACGTTATAGCTAATAATAATAATTTTTTTATCAGTTAACATAAATATTTTTCAATCTTTACCATATTTTCAAAATTCTAGCAGTACTATTTCCCAAAAATAAATGTGCACACTTAATAAAATTAGGACAGTCATGATAGACCATCCTAAAGAGCAAGATAAGGATAAGTTTCTCTTAAGAGCTTTAAAAAATATTTTAAAAGTATCACCCAAAGTACAATTCTACATTAAGGTACCTGGAGTCAGGGACAAATTAAGTCAAAAGCAGAATGTTGGGGGGGGTTGATTATCTAATGCGCTGCTTTTGTTCTATACTGAGACTAAGAACACTATCTTTTAATCAGTTTTGCTTTGATTTTGTTGAGTTTAGTTGGAAATCAAATAAAGTTTATCATGTTCTTAATCCACTGACTTTTGTCTGCTTGCCCTTTCTATTTGGCCAAATGTGAGGGGAAAAAAACTTTGTAGTAATGATGTCTGAAATAGATGGTAAACCAATCAGCAGTAAAGCTGAGGAGAAGAAAGCTGAACAATAGATACAAACCAGCACTAGAAATTCAAGGCAGATATGGGCCATGCTGGCTATGATTTCTGAAAAGTTTCAGCAATTTGTAGACAATACAAGAACAAATATCACAAACAATTAACAACTTGCTTATGGAAGATGGCTCTGTCAACTTCGAAACGGTTAAGGCCTGATCCAGCCATCTTTCTGTTTTTCAGCTTGCCACACAGTGTGGGAGGGAGGAATGTCAGGCCAGATGACAACAAACCATTTTGTGGGAACCAAAGTCATCCTGACAGATCCTAGCCAGAGACTGAGGGGAGTTGCCAAGGAGATGCCAGAACACTAAATTGGACAATGTGACCTCTGACCATGAGAGAGGGAATTATCTTTTATTTCATTATACTGAAATATTTAGAGCTGGTTTTATTTTCATTTATATTCATTTCAAATGAATAAAACACCTTTGAGAAAGCTGAAAGTCTCGGAGTGCTGAATTAGTTGGGTTCATTATTCAGAATCTTGACAGGCTTCTTCACATCTTAAACCAATGTATAACTAACTCCAAAACAATGTTTCAGAGTGTGCAATGACACACTTTAAAAAAAACCCTGTACCTGTGGTGTAAATTATACACTGGGCAAGCAAGAAATACAACAATGATAGAAAATGTAGGACAGCTACACAGAATAGAAGTCAAAGACAAAGACAGCCATATTGTATCATTGCTGCCATATGGCATTAGACATTAGAGAACATGAAAGACATATTAGTATAGCTATGTAGAAGAAAATGTTTAGCCATTTCAAATAAGTGAACTAAAGGCCAAGAAGGAACGTGATGGCTCAGTAGTTAAGATGCTGAGCTTGTCAATCAGAAGGTCAGCAGTTCGAATCCCTAGCACTGCATAACAGAGTGAGTTCCCATTACTTGTCCCAGCTTCTGCCAACCTAGAAGTTCAAAAGCACATAAAAATGCAAGTAGAAAAATAAGAACAACCTTTGTTGGGAAGGTAACAGTGTTCCGTGTGCCTTTGGTGTTTAGTCATGCTAGCCACCTGAGCACAGAGATGTCTTCGGACAGTGCTGGCTCTTCGGCTTTGAACCGGAGGTGAACACTGCCCCCTAGAGTCGGGAACAACTAGCACATATGTGTGAAGGGAACCTTTACCTTTAAAGTCCAAGAGTGCATGATTCAAAGACAAGCAAAACTCTAGAGGACAAGATTGCCAGCTCCAAATTATTTGGGGAATCAAGTCATCTAGTTAATGCTTTGACTTATGGACACCATGCCAAATAATGAACATAACAGTTCTTTAAATATATGGAAACAAAATCAGGAGCAGAGTCTCTGGTATACCATCTGATATGAGGAGGTTAGTCCTACATTTCTAGATGGCCTCATCCTATCTCTTGTACCATCCATGCCTAATTCGGAATTATGTCTACTCTCAGTGAAGCAATTAACTGCTACTGATAATTCAAAGAAAGGTCAGTATCATTATGAAGGCAAAATAAACCCAACCAAGGAAAGTAATTTGACTTGAGCTTAATATCTTCTGAAATTAGTAAAATTTGTCATGTTCTGTTATGGAACTCAATTTATCTAGTCAAGCATTTTGCTAATGAAGTCTTACTCCGAGGTTATATTTCATTATATTTTCATCCAAGGAACATGTGGGAAAATGAGAGGTCCATCTCTTACATATACAAATCATGTTACAAAACAGCAACTTGGATCAAATAGGAACATGAGGGTACGTCTACATTAATAAAATAGTATATACACTAGGGTTAGGGAATTCGATCTAGACCAGGAATTAAAGTCAATCTCCCCCTATAAGAATGGGGAGACTGAAGACTGAAGGAAGAACGAGACCTCCCTCTACTAAATCCCCCATTCCCAGATGTCATTAATTTCATCCGACCAATTAAGATCAAGGCAAGGTTTAAGGGCAAGACTTGAGGGAAGGACAAAACTGAATTTATAAAGTGCATTTAAATTTGCAAGAGAAACACAAACAGAAAACTGTTGACATAAACAACAGTTTCTGCATGGCAGAATATAAAGGATCTTAAAGATGACCTTAGAGAAGAATGAAAGGAGGGACTTGAGAATTACTCAGTCCCAAGAAAGAGGGAAGCATGAGAGAGAAACTCAAAATAGCCCTGCCTTGATTTTATTTAGGGTAATGTGTGACAGAGAGAAACTGGGACAGATTCAGTTAGGTATAAACAATGCAGTCCTGAATGAATGGAACTTTGCTGCAAAGAGATGCATGTGAATTCAGTGATAGAAAGCTGCAAGAGAAACCATTTCACAAAACCATTTCTCCTCTCAATGCTAAAAGAACCACAGTTCCCCTCCAGCTGTAAGAACAAGTATTGGATTCAGCCTAGAACTGAATTCACTATTCCCAAATAGGAATACTAAAATTTGTTGGACTCACCTTTCATATGAGCAGACATTCAGAATTGTGTTGTAATTTCAGTCCCAGGATAGTATCAAGTTGAGACTAATATTTCCAGAATCTTTTTTTTTTAATTATGAAACCAGACTACAATCTACCTCCACATTGGCTGATTTGCACAATTCTCTCATTAATGTGAATCTGCATTTGGGATTTGAAATAGCCTTTTTCTCAGTGAAGAATCGTTCTCTATCAATTCAGTAGATCCACACAGTTAAAATGCCATTGAAACTAATTGGCTGCAATTAATGGTAATAAAAATAAATTTGAAGATGAAAAAGAAGATAAGGGACTTTATCTTTTCCTTACTGAATCAAAAGCCTTTCAATTAGGATAGGCTTAAATTTAAGGGCAAGGACAAATTGAAAATCATATGCAATCATTAAAAAATAGCTCTGACCACTTTCAGTTTCCAAGTGAGGCAATATAGCAATAGAAAAATATATTTTAGTATCTACTACATACTGTAGGCCATTGATGTTTTGAGTTTCAACAGCACTGAATTTTAATCTGTACAATATAAGAACGACTAATTATCACCTCCATGAAAAAAAACACAGATAGTCTCTTAGATGGCTTTTTTTGCCATCAGGAATTAACAAGCCTCTCCTCCAACAAAATGTACCTTTGGGGGGCCACATTTATGTCTTCATAATGGTACATGTCTAGATCTAAAAAAGTAGATAATTTTTTGACTGAGAGTTAACTGGTCCTGAGCTTAAGGCTGCAATGTAAGGTTTATGTACAGATAGTCAACTTACAACAGTTTATTTAGTGACTGTTTAAAGTTACAATGGCACTGAAAAAGTGGTTTATGATCATTTTTCACACTTATGAGTGTTACAACATCCCTATGGTCACATGATCAAAAGTCAGGTGCTTGGTAACTGGTTCATATTTATGACGGTTGCAGTGTCCTGAGGTCATGTGATCTCCTTTTGTGACCTTCTGACAAATAAAGTCAATGAGGAAGCCAGATTCATTTAACAGCTGTGTTACTAGGTTACTATTTAATGCCACCAACAATGCTGCTATCCTTCAAAAATACCTTGACTATATGTTAGAATGGTCAAACAATTGGCAACTTCAAATCTCAGTCAACAAATGCTCTGTCTTACACACTGGCAAAAAAAATCAGAATACAAAATACAAGCTGGGAGGACACAACCTTGTAGACGACGCTCACTCTGTCAAGGACCTTTGAGTACTCATATCTAATGAT
The DNA here is from genome assembly GCF_051295495.1 of Thamnophis sirtalis. Lineage (NCBI taxonomy): Eukaryota > Metazoa > Chordata > Lepidosauria > Squamata > Natricidae > Thamnophis > Thamnophis sirtalis. The sequence goes on along the minus strand of NW_028261386.1, from coordinate 53,473,535 downwards.
CTAAGTGCCAGATCCCACTGTAATAACATTGCCAAAAGGGCATTAAGAGTGGTTAACCTAATCTTGCATAGCTTCTTCTCTGGTAATATTGTATTGCTAACCAGAGCATACAAAACATTTGCTGGACCAACTCTTGAATACAGCACATCTGTCTGGAACCCACACTGCATATCGGACATTAGTACAATTGGGCCAGTCCATAGATATTTCATGAGAAGAGTCCTCTGCTCTTCTGCTCGCAACAGAATACCTTATACCAGACTTGAAATTTTGGGCTTAGACAATTTAGAACTACGCTACCTTTGGTCTGACCTAAGCGTAGTACATAAAATTATCTTCTACAATGTCCTACCTGTCAATGGCTACTTCAGCTTCAACCACAACAATACACGAGCGCACAATACCCTTGAAAAGCATTCGGAGACTGCAGCTAGTCCAGAATGCGGCCGCATGAGCGATATTGGGTGTACCGAGGTACACCCACATTACACCTGTCCTCCGCGAGCTGCACTGGCTACCAATTGGTCTCCGGATGCAATTCAAGGTGTTGGTTATTACCTTTAAAGCCCTACAAGGCTTAGGGCCAGCGTACCTGCGAGACCGCCTACTGCCACATATCTCCCAGCAGCTGGTAAGATCCCACAGATTGGGCCTCCTTCGGATGCCCTCAGCCAGACAATGTCGGCTGGCGGGCCTCCGAAGGACAGCCTTCTCTGTGGCTGCTCCGACCCTTTGGAATGAGCTACCCCCAGAGATCCAGACCTTGCCCACTCTCATGGCCTTCAGGAAAGCTGTTAAAACCTGGCTATTCTGGTGGGCCTGGGGCTGTTGACCTCATTGTTGAGGTCCAGCCCCGATTGAATGAATGCATGTGTTGTGATTTTAAATCTGTCCTTTTCTTAAAAAAAATTCTTTCTCTTCTTCTTTTTTGTAAGCCGCCCGGAGTCCTTCGGGATTGTGCGGCATATAAATTTTAATAATAAATAAATAATAAATATAAATAGATACAAACTGAAGGTAAACCACTCCAAACTCGATTGCAGAAAATATGACTTCAGCAACAGAGTGGTCAGTGCCTGGAATGCACTTCCTGACTTTGTGGTTTCTTCCCCAAACCCCCAAAACTTTAACCTTAGACTGTCTACTGTAGACCTCAACGCATTCCTAAGAGGTCTTTAGGGAGCATGCATAAGCGCAGCAACATGCCTACCGTCTCTGTCCTAATGTTCCTTTTTATTCGTATTCATTTCATATATTCAAAATCATGTTTATACTTATATGTTATCTAATACAGTACATGCTTGATGAAATAACTAAAAATAAATAAATAAATAAATAAATAAATAAATAAATAAATAAATAAATAAATAAATAAATTGCAATGATTCACTTAACTGTAGTAAGAAACTTCGTAAAATGGATCAAAATTGACCTAACAATTGTCTTGCTTGCTTAGCAACAGAACATCTGGGCTCCACTGTGGTCGTATTATTTTACATTGATAATAAAATTTCCATTAGGCATGGAATTTTATGAATTAAAAATTCTGTTTCATACAGTTATCACCTGTAAGAAAGACTCATGTGATAATATTTCACGTGACTTTTTCTGACACAATGCTCTACTTTTGGTTGTCCTTATCTAAATCTTCATAAAGCATTTTTACTTGAAATGCTACAGATACTTCCCATTTTTCTAAACTGGTGTCCTTCAAATGGGATATTTTTTTCTGGGGGATAGCAGGTTGTAAAAATTGGCTAAAGTTCCCAGCCTGGCTGCTGTGTTACTTGCCTTTAAGTACTTGCCTGAGCTATAATCGTTTTAGCTAAGGTGCTCCCCATGCCATGACATACTATGGGGAAATCATGCTGCAATGTGTGGAGTGTGAATCGATGACTGCTAGGTAATAGGCTTCTCGGTGCTATCTCTTCAAATGCTAGCCTAAAAGCTAGAAATGGCTTTGGTTGCTTGCAGCTACTTAAAAAAAGCAGAATTACATTTAAGAGCATTGCTGTCAAAGGACTTCAGTGTTAACTCTATAAAGTAGCATTTCCACAATACAGCCTTCCAGCAACATTTGTAAAACTTATGAAGCTAAGAGTTTCCTTTCCTCTCAATCTCTTCCTCACAACTGTCCTAAAATGCCTCTGTGTGGAAGCAGAAAAGGCTTTGAATTGCCCTCTGTCCTACTCTGCCTCAGTAACAAGGCCAAGGATGGGACAAGTTAAAGAAAAGTGCTTGGTAGGTTCCCCTGGATTCATCTGCCCTCCTACTGAACATTGCCGGCTAGCACAAATAATTCCAACCAATTCCTCTTAAGATGGGATAGAACTGAAAAGGGAGGTGTGTTTTGACAGCTGACCAGAAAAGAACACTTAATCACTGCTTTTATGTGTTTTGTACCAGTGTACTCAGGCTCCCTTTGAAGACACTCAAACAAAACATGTTGAAGATACTCTTGGACTGTGTATTGTATTTATGACTGGTAGTCAGTTTTCCCCCCTGCCACATTCCTGCCTTCCAAATTTTCCTACCAGGGCTACCCAGGCTTGAGATCCCAGGAAATTCCTCCTGCCTTATCTAAAATATCTGTCTAGGAGAGCTTATTTTTTTCTCCCCCCACTGTTTCCTTTCCCTGTGCCAGTTAATATATATAAGGTGAAATTCAGTTGCACCAGGTCTTTTTCAAACTGTAGCCAGGCTTTTAAGACTGTAAAGGAGATTACATTTAAATCTATGATATGAAAAAAGGTAGATCAAACATACCCACATTCTTTCTTCTTTTTCCTTTCCAGTTCCTTAATATTTGTTTTTGTCTGAAGTAAAGAGATATAAATTCCTTCTCTCCCTGTGACCTCTATAAGGATTACTTTTAACAAGGATTATTTTCCATTTTTAAAGGCAACACTTATTTATCTATTTTGAATCCAGGATTATTTACTCCTGTTGGAATAAATCAGCACAAGCTAAATGGGTAAAAGAAGCCATGGTGGCGCAGTGGTTAGAATGCAGCATTGCAGGCTAATTCTGCTGTCTGCCAGCAGTTCAATCCTGATCAACTCTTTGGACAAAAATACATACATGGTTGGAAAAAAATGTTAGGACAGCATATAGATTATAAACCAGAATTATTTTTGTTAGGCATAATACCAGAAAAATATGATAAAAAGGTAAAGTATATTTAATATTATCTGTTTTGATAGCAGCAAGAATTGTATTTAAGCAAAACTGGAAAAATGGAGGGGAACACCTGCTGTAGAAGAAATAATTAAAAAAAAATTAGACTCTACAGAAATGGACAGCCTAACAATAAAGGAAAGGAAAGGAAGACAAAGAATATTTTCAAATTTGGAATTTATTTTATCTATGGTTGGATAAATGAAGAAGTATAAATTAGGAGTTTAATATTGCTATGACAGACAATACACTGTCCACCAAGCACTTATTGTATACAAAGAGAAAATATATAAATAACATAAATTATTAAAATAAATTTTAAAAAATACTGACCAACTCAAGGTTGACTCAGCCTTTCATTCTTCTGAGGTCAGTAAAATGAGACCCAGATCTTGGGGGAAATATGCTGACTCTGTAGACCTCTTATAGAGGGCTGTAAAGCACTATGAAGCGGTATATAAGTCTAAGACCTATTGCCATTGCTAAAATTGACCAGATGGGAGAAGCCAGTCCATTCTGCTTTGAATGGCCAGTAAGAGTTAAGGCAGAGTTAAAGGTCCACACTTTAAATAGCTCATCACCAACAGGGATGATCAAGCACCATAAATTACTTGCATAACAAGATTTGTGGCGCAAAATGAGAAAAGCAACTTCTCTTAAACTGGAATGGCTAAATGTATCTGCCTTTCCGGGGAGTTGTAAATGACATTCAAGTAATATTGCTAACTATACTATAAGGAATATATCCCATAGAACCCTTAAGTATAGTTAGGTAAAGCTTCCCCTTGCACATATTTGCTAGTCATTCCCAACTCTAGGAATGGTGCTCATTTCCATTTCAAAGCCAAAGAGCCAGCACTGTCCGAAGACGTCTCTGTGGTTATGTGGCCAGCATGACTAAATGCCGAAGGTGCACAGAGCGTTGTTACCTTCCCACTGAAAGTGGTTCCTATTTTTCTACTTGCATTTTTACATACTTTCAAACTGCTAGCTTGGCGGAAGCTGGGACAAGTAACGGGAGCTCACTCACTAGGGATTCAAACTGCCGAACTGCCGACCTTTCTGATCGACAAGCTCAACATCTTAGCCACTGAGCTGGCGTGTCCCTAAGTATAGCTAGGAAGGTATTTTCATGCCTCAGTGGCAGTGACAGGAACCATCAGAAAAGGAGAAAAAGATGATTTCCTTCAAATATATGCCATATAAGTGCCACATACATTTTACAGATATGCCTTTTCTCCTACTCCTAGTCTCACTTTAGGCATGAAAGCTGGCTGGGTGACCTTGGACTAGTTGCTGTTTGTCAGTCCAACCCATCTCGCAGATTGTTGTTGTGGGGAAAATAGGAGGAAGAAGGAACATTCGGTTTGCTCACTGCTTTGGGTTATAAAAATAATAAAGGTGGGGTAAAAAAGAAACTCATCTAAAAAACTATTCAAAGAAAAGATGCCCCCCTCCGCTTGCCATGTTCAATTGTCTGGGGTTGAAGAAAATCAGTTACTTTTCATTTAGCTGGTTACTACTAAGCACTTTATTTTAATTGGAATTGGAGTGTTTGAGGGAGAATACAATGTTTCAGAAAATTACTCAAAATGAAAGAAAGTATTTCTTTGAAAACCATTACGTGCAATTAATAAGTCAATACATTTCTCAGGAAATGAACTCAGCTTTTATTATTAGAAATTGCCATCAATTACTAAATATTGCTGTACAAATTACTATAGTTGTGAATGAACAAATTAAAATTATTGGCTGGATATGAATAAAACCAGTTATGGATTTAAGTGGTAGAAAAATGGTTAATAAATTCTTTGTCCTGGGGTCGCTTATTAGTGAGAAATTTGCTATTTGGTGATGCATTTCCTTCTACCAGAACATTGCTTTCATGTGGAAAAGGATGAAAACATATTTTTATATAGAAAAAAAAAGAGAGCAGTTAATGAATTAAAACAAAAGGCAGCTACGAGTTCTTGGAATTTGGACCCATCTTGTCCTTTTTCATTCTGTTTGTTAAACACTCTTGCATGCCTGAAAATTTATACTGAAAAGACAGATGTCCTTTAGTTTTGGTGATAACAAGAACATATTTAGTCCTGGTGATTATAAAGACATATTTCCTTTGGCAGCAATGCAATTCTTTGACACTGCCTTCTTCACATTTGTCATTTTATTCTTCTGGGGTATTTTATTGATTTCTCCCTCTAGCCTACAGATAATGGAATTTCCTGGTTGTCTCCTATTCGAATACTGACCATCTCCAACCCTGTTTAGCCTTTGCAAGCTTAGCCAAGGTTGGCTTCATACTGCCACCTACTGTGAATTGATTACACTCCATAGTTATTTAATTAAAATGTGGCAGGTCGGAGTTCTAGTGTCGTTGGAAGGAGGATTCAGCAGAAACTTTATATTGGAGAAAAGCAAAACGTTCCATTTCATACCCATTTTTCTCAGCAGCTGAAAGACCCACCGGAACATAAGAACGCAGAAATGCAATTATTCCGGGCATGAAATACACATATAATTCAACAAACATCTCACTTTAATCTCTAAACATCAAACAGAGTCTGTTTCTTATTTGCTATGTATATCAACACTGGAGGCCCATAGCAAATCAATGGTCCCCCTGGATCACACAATATTGGCTTTTATCTGAACCCCACTCCATATTTCTGAAATATTCTGATGCAGATCCTGCCCCCTTTCCCCATTAATGAAGGCAATATGTTTTGTTTGCCATTCAGGACAATGTATTTTTTGTCCCAGCAAGACACTGTGCCAACACTGCAGAATGTAAGTTACACTGAAATTCCCTAGTGAGGAAAGATTTGGTTCAACAGAAGAGAAGATTAGATTTATGTCTGTAATGATAATTCATAAGCAAAAGTTCAGAACAGTTTTAAAAGGGATTTTATGGACTTCTGATCAACCTGACAAAAAGCCATTAGATCACAGTAAATTCCTGTGAGAGACTAGCTCGGCTCAGAAATAATCACATTTCCATCTTTATTCTTTTCAAGACAGGATTGTCAGTAGAATGTAACAGTGTATGCTCCCAAATTAAGATTATATTGAATGGAACCTTTTGGGAGACCTTTATTTACGTGTTATTCATTTGCTCAGGGATTTTACATGTACATTTCTCTCTTAGCTGCTTTGCTGCAATAGCTTTTAGGTAACTCACTGTTCCTACATTAATCTGTAGATTTAATATCATTTTTACTGCACTGATTCATTTATAGGACTATATGAGAAAACCATGGTTTGCCTCAATGTGGTTCGATAAAGGAAATTGTCACTATTTGCATTGTTGATGCTCAGAGATGATGCAATTGGCCACAACAAGAGATTTGGTGAAACTTCACAGGGATCTTCTGACATTAGCCAAAAAATGGTGTCTATGCACGCAACTTCATTTTACTCTTTGTAGCAGGAATTTTTTGTGAAAGAACTTTGAAGGGGCTTAATTAAAACTAATTGTCCTTTAATAGCTTAATTGCTTTAGTCTTTATTTAGTTTATCTATGAGAGCATTGGAGATAGCTCTCTGGATGAAGACTTGTTTCCAATGAACAGGCTTAAAAACCATGTCATAGCATACTATAGATTTTCCTCTCCTGTCCCCCCTCCCATCCCCTTCTCTTCCCTCCCTTCCCTCTCCTCTCCTCTCCCCTCCCTTCTCCTTGGTGAGCGAAAATATGAACAACTAAATTCAATAATGCACATACCTAGACCAGCTTTTTTTCAATCTTAGCAACTTCAAGACATTTAGACTTCAATTTTCATTCTCATGCTGGCTGAGGAATTCTGGGAGTTGAAGTCCACATATCTTAAAGTTACCAAGGTTGAGACACAGTGCTCCAGATATTTTCATAAAAGCTTTCCAAAATTGAGGCACCATAATTAAATTGTTATGAAGCCTGACCTCATCATGTTTATTTTGGCACCAGAATGGTTGTGTGACTCTATGTCACGAGTGGAGAAATGACAATATAGAATGGGAAAAGAATTCTGTGGTAAATAGTTGAAATAATGTAAGATTGAGGAACCTTCAAAAGAAAGAGAAGAGCTCAGGGTTTTAACTCAAGATGGCATCCTGATGATAAAGTGCCATTGCAACTAGAAGCATGTTGTTGCAACCAATTACAATATACCCCAGTAATAACCTTGAGTAAGCAATGCTATTTTGAAGGCAGTCATGAGGAGAGGAAAAATATAACTTCTAGCTGGGTTAAAGCCATGCTCACTGCTAGAACAATACAATACAAAATATTTGAGATCTGGAAAACAGAAACAAGAATGAAAGAGGGCATATCTAATAGGTATCAGCATAGGGAAGATATTGGGCAATGCCACTGGAAGCTCTTGAAACTTACGAGTTCTTATTTGCTTTTCATTTTCACTTCCTCTCTCCTCAATTTTTGTCTTGTGTGGCATAAAGAGAGGATTTTATCCCTCTACTTCCAGAAGTATATCTCTCTATCTTTAGATTTCGAGAGTTGCCTAATCTAAATCAGCCCAAATCAACTTGATCAAATCAAAAGGATTTAGAGGAGTTGGAGAGGAAAAGGCTTGATCTCTGGATATGCTATAAAAGTAGAGGAGTCAAGGAAATAACAGGGTCAGAGAAGACCTCTTCCCTTTCACAATTATCATCACCAAGTGATATAACTTGAGGTTTACAGACGCTTGCAAACCCTGAACTGTTGTACATATAGACAAAACTTTAGTCTATAGTTAGTTATTAGATTGAATTCTCTGCTAATATGTTTTGTAATTTTGAATCTGAGCTTTTCACCATCTTGTACCCTCCAGATGATTCAAACATAAATAGTAACAAGTATAGCCATGTTGGGCTGGGGAATGTAGATGTTAAAACACCTCTTGAGAATACAAAAGGGGAAAATTGTCTTAACTATACTCTGTCAACATGGATTGGGGGAGTCTTGGATTTAAAGCCGATCACTACAGGAATTCTTCAAATCCTCAAAGAAAATACAGACATAAAACATGGTTGCTTAACAAGATCCAGTGCGGTCTTGCATATAACAAAAGAATCCCATGTCAAAAATATTTATATGCCGAGGTTGGGAACTTTAAAGTCTTCATGACAGAACTAAAAAGTTTAGTATTAGAAGAGTATAGATGGGGGGTATTTCAGAAACTTGAAGAAGCAAGACAGTAACATTTTATTATTCACAGTTACAACATCTATATCAGCATGGGGGAGGACATGGTTTATTTCTGTTATTTCTATTTTGCTTTTCAACAATGATTTATAACAAGGTATATTACCATACAATCATAAAGCACACTGCATATAAATAAAACAAGAACAAAACAAAGTGGCTCGAGTAACAATACTATTCCAAACTCTCCAGTTATAATGTTAAGTACTGGGCTTTATATTTAGGACAAAGGCACTGGGGAAAAAAATCTCAGTAATTTCTAAAGCCAAAATTCTATACCATAAAGAAATATCTCCTTTTCCAGTAATATCAAATAAGCCAAAATACCTCAATGTAGAAGAGAAGAAAAAAAGATTCATATTTACCTTTGCTGCAATTCTTCATTGCAAATGAATCAACAGCAGCTACACTCCTGTTTCCATTAGCAGTATACTCCAAGGAGATCCGAAAAGGTTTTTCTAGATATCCAACCCTTTGTTGAAGAAGCACCCATCTGTTTTCATGACACAACAAGAAGAAAGAAGACAGGGCAAACATGGTAAGGAAATGTATAGTGGGAAAAGCATATTTGCAGAAGTAGCTGTTCCCCAGCTGCCCAATCACATACTCCATCAAGGTCTCATTTCTACTGAATTCCCTTAAAAAAGAACCCTAGTTTCTTTGAGGCTTTTTGTAAGAGAGAAAAACAGAATAAAGTTTTGTGAGTACTTGAGAGATTACCAAGAATGGATTCTACCAGCTACTGACACTTTTATCACAAGGTCTATCACACTACTATAATTCAAAATATCTTGCAGGCTTCGTTTTGCACCTTAAAATCAGCAGAACTTTGTCTGTCTGTCTGCAGCTTCCTCATGAATGGAACTATGAACTGTAGAACACCGGAGAATGCTTGAAATTTCTCTTGCACTACTCACTAGGATTTGAGCAACAAACAAATTTTATAAGTCATGCTTGGTCGCAGAGTCAGTCAGATGTTTAGACAGGATCTGGCATTTTTGCCTATTAAGTCCTTCCCAAAGACTGTGATAGGCAGATGTTGTTTAATTATATTAAATATAATTTTGCAGGATGTAGGCTGTCCCAAGTAAGCTGCCTTTTGCCCTTGACCAACAGTAAATTTGTCAATGCCAATTGTGCCCAAACATTTTGGGATTACAGCCAAGTTTCCTATTATTATTGATACTATCTTTGCTTTCTTTTGCGACATTTTTTCTACTTCCATATGCAGGTCTTTGCATTTTCTTTCTCTTCTATTTATTGTCCCCAGGTATTGCAATGCTCACTAGCCATACTTTTTTTGTTTTTCTTACCAACAACTGTTAAACAAGAGGCATTATGTGTCAGATGCTTGTCTGTTTGAATTCTAAAGTCCCAGAGCAGTTTACCTTCTTCATTTTCTACCACTTTGTTTCATGGTCCCATGAGTAATTCCCAACCTTACACCTCTATAGTGTTTTTCTCACTCAGACAAATAGCCTCTTATTCCAACCACTGCTATTATCTTTAAAATTAAAATTATGGTAGCCATTGCAGGTCAAGCTTATAAACCTGAAGAACAAGATCCATGAACAAAGTAATAATAATGTAAGCTACATACACCAGAGAAAAAGTTCATCTATTAGTTTCAGTGAAATAAGATAAACATCGGCATGTTCAACAAACTGGTGGAAGTCACTATTATTTTTCTTCATGTCTGTATTTCCAGAGCACAGTGGCCTATTCAGCTGCTATCCCACAGTATCCACTTGTATGCTGTCAATGCATAATCATGAGTATCTGGCCAAATGGAAAGAAACAGTTCTTGAAAGATTTCCAGCAATCACAAGTGTCACTAAATGGATGTAATGTCTTTCATTTCTTCCCATTTTTTACTCCCCCTTTTAAAAAATGCTATGATGAGTTAATCAGTTTGATGCATAACAGACTATATAGATACATGGGTTTGAAAAGCAAAACGAGCAATAAGAGAGAATTCCTAGACTAACTCTATTTTATGGGGCCACTAAGACTTTCTGTGCTAGCAGTGGGAAGAGAGAGTTAATGCTCCATTAATCTTTTCTTTCTCTTTCTTCTCTTTTGAGGAAGTTTATTTCACTCAACCTAATTCTAGTACTAAGAAATTATAGGACTAAAACCTAACTCTTCTTTATTAATTACATATATAATGAAGGGCAGGAGATTTTCTTAGTGAGAAAATTTAGAAAGGTTTGGACCACAGAGAGAAAAAAATATGAATAATTAAAAACAGAAGTAGCACAATGGTTCTCTCTATAGTTACTATCCAGAGATAACTACTACACTGCTTCTGTTTCTAATTTTGTCATTTTTGGCTCCAATATTGGCAGAGTTGTCACCATCCATAAAGGGAGACACAGTGCCATAATCAACTTCTTTTCTGCTTCAGTGCCTTGAATATGCTTCTTCCAAGTTCACGGTTTACAGAATTCCAGAACTACAACCCAGCATCTGCTTTGCTTAGCATTTTGCTCTATTTGGCAATATGCAGGCTGGAGAGTTACTTAAGAATCAATGAGAGACAACTGAAAGTAGAAAGTTCTGGAGTTGTTTTTCCCTTCCTCCCAGGATCTATTCTTTGAGATCATTACTTTTGTTGCATGGATTCCTTTGGGTCACCAAATTGAGAAAACTTCATAAAAACAAATAATAAGTTTTCTTGCTTGAGTTATTGCAGTTGCTCATCTGTAAACAACAAAACAATAAAAAGCAGGGCTAGAAAAATTTGCAGAATAACTCCAGCTGTAATATTAATGCATTGCTTTCCCTTGTTTCTTTTCAAGCAATCAGAATAAGGCACCTGTCATTTCAATAACATAGTAATAAATATTACTACTACTTTACAGAAAAGGTTGAAACTGTGTTTTTAAAGGCTAGCTTAGACTCTCTCTCTCTCTCTCTCCCCCCCTCCCTCCCTCCCTCCGCCCTCTCTCTTTCTCTCTGTAAATTAAAAGATATATGAGGCCAATGCTTATCCTTGTAATAATCTACTGCATGTTTTCTCAAAAAAATATTGATGAAGTGCTTTATTATAAATGCAGAAAAATCTGCTTTTTTGGTTAGAATACTGCTCAAATTAGTTGACGTTTGGATTGAAATGCTAAGCTTTTATTATTGTTGTTGTTAGTTTGTGATAATTGCTTTTATTGTTCTTTTTAGTCTTACTAGATGCAGGATCTACTTGTTTTGTTTGCTTAGTTTGCACAATGCATAAAACAACAAAGGAGTATATTTTGCATTTGGCTTGTTGCAGAGCCTGCTACTGATTAGGGTGGAGAAGAAGTGATTGGTCAAGACTGCCAAGCTGCAATCCATGCCTAAGGGAAGGCTAGACTCTAGAGCTCCCCATTCTACTCCAGCACCTTAACCACTATACGATACTGGTTCTGTTTATGGTTAATATTTTTTAATGTTTTCTCCTCAAGCTGATGCCTTCTAGTTGTACTGGACTTCATCTCACCTGATTCTGAATTAAAATGGGCCTGACTGGGTAAACTGCAGTCCAAAATACAAATGTCATTTATGAGTTCCATACAATTTTCCAAAACACTCAACCCATCATAAACAAATGCTAAAGATGCTCTGGAAAATAATATCAGGTATGTAGAGGAATTAAAGAAAGTACAAATTAATTTTTTTAAATGTGATTTTTAAAATATTTATAAATATTAACTAGGTGACTTTGAAAGGTGTTGAATCTGCAGTGAAAAATGAAAGCAGGGATCATGGCCATGCCTGTATCAAACTGGGAAAGGTGGTAATTTATATGAGGAAGAACTGTGGGAGATGTTTAAAAATCAGGATGGCAGGCACAATCATGTAGTTGAAGTCCTGGTCCTTTTCTACGTTTCACAGTTCAGTTGTGTGGTTCTAGAAGTTTTCTTGACTTTTTGACTCTCTCCCTATGGACTCCCTGGATTTATTTGCAATATCAAAATAATTTTGTTTTGTATATGATAATTGCAGCAACACATATATGGGCAGCAGTGGAAAGATATACATTTCCATAAATGAATACTGGATAGTGAAATTAATGAAACTAGCAGAGATAGCAAAATTGACTACTTTGATGAAAGCCCAAAGATAAATGTTTATTTGACTTTGTTTCTATATGGAGACCATATGTGGACTTCTTAATTGAGAAAGATAAAAATGTAGTTTCAGTTTTAGGGTTTGATAATTAGGTTTCTAATTTCAGTTCAGTTCAGTTCAGTTGCGTTTATTTATAGGCCGCCCTTTTCCCTGAGGGGACTCAGGGCGGCTAACAACTTATGGGAGGGGAAGACGTACAATGACATAAAAATACAGTATGTAGTTAAGATCAAACAACATTCATTCAACATTCGGGCGGGGGCAAACTATAGTCTTTACCCCCAGGCCTGGCGGGATAGCCAGATCTTGAGGGCTGTGCGGAAGGTCTGAAGGGTGGTGAGGGTACGAATCTCCACGGGGAGATCGTTCCAGAGGGTCGGAGCTGCTACAGAAAAGGCTCTCCTCCGCATAGTTGCCAGCCGGCACTGGCTGGCAGATGGCACTCGGAGGAGGCCTAATCTGTGGGATCTTATGGGTCGAGAGGAGGTAATTGGCAGAAGGCGGTCTCCCAAGTACGCAGATCCACTACCATGAAGGGCTTTATAGGTAGTGAGAAGCACCTTGAAGCGCACACGGAGGTCAACAGGTAGCCAGTGCAGCTCGCGGAGGATAGGTGTTATGTGGGCGAACCGAGGTGCACCCACGATCACTCGCGCGGCCGCATTCTGGACTAGCTGAAGCCGCCGGATGCTCTTCAAGGGCAGCCCCATGTATAGCACGTTGCAGTATTCCAGCCTAGAGGTCACGAGGGCGCGAGTGACTGTTGTGAGAGCCTCCCGATTCAGGTAGGGTCGCAACTGGCGCACCAGGCGAACCTGGGCAAATGCCCCCCTGGTCACAGCCGACAGGTGGTGATCAAAGGTCAGCTGTGGATCCAGGAGGACTCCCAAGTTGCGAACCCTGTCTGAGGGGTGTAAATTTTGACCCCCCAGCCTGAGCGTTGGAACACTAACCAAATTTTTGGGAGGGAAACACAACAGCCACTCGGTCTTTTCTGGGTTGAGTACAAGCTTGTTAGCCCGCATCCAGTCCCTAATGGCTTCAAGATCCCGGCTCATCACGTCCACCGCTTCATTGAGTTGGCACGGGGCGGACAGATACAGCTGCGTATCGTCCGCATATTGGTGGTATCTTATCCCGTGCCTCCGAATGATCTCGCCCAGCGGTTTCATGTAGATGTTAAATAGTACGGGGGACAGGACCGACCCCTGCGGCACCCCATATGATAGGGGCCTCGTGGTCGATCTCTGACCCCCGACCAACACCGACTGCGACCTGTCCGAGAGGTAGGAGGAGAACCACTGCAAAACAGTGCCTCCCACCCCCACCTCCCGCAGTCGTCGCAGAAGGATACCATGGTCGATGGTATCGAAAGCCGCCGAGAGGTCGAGGAGAACCAAGATGGAGGCATGGCCTCCATCCCTGGCTCTCCAGAGATCATCGGTCAATGCGACCAAAGCGGTTTCTGTGCTGTAACCAGGTCTGAAGCCGGACTGGAAGGGGTCCAGGTAATCGGCTTCCTCCAAGGACCGCTGGAGCTGGTAGGCCACCACCTTCTCAACAACCTTCCCAATAAAGGGGAGGTTGGAGACTGGACGGTAGTTGTTAAGTACGGCTGGATCCAAAGATGGTTTCTTCAGGAGGGGTCTCACCACCGCCGTTTTAAGTGCGGCGGGGAAGTGCCCCTCCTGAAGCAAGGCGGTAATAACCGCTTGGATCCAGCCCCGTGTCACCTCCCTGCTGTTAGCAACCAGCCAGGAGAGACACGGGTCCAGTACACAGGTGGAGGCACTCACAGCTCTCATGGCCTTGTCCACGTCCCCGGAAGTAACATCCTGAAACTCAACCCAGCGATGGTCAACCAAATCGTCCTCTCGTGCCTCGGCTGGTTCTGCAAAGGTGGAGTCCAAATCCGACCGAAACCGAGCAACTTTGTCCGCCAAGAACTGGGCATAATCTTCAGCCCTACCCTGCAAGGGGACCCCCGTATCCCTCTTATTTAAGAGGGAGCGGGTTATCCTAAACAGGGCGGCTGGACGAGATAATTTGATGATAATTTCTTATCATTATAAAATATTGCATTTATATAAAATATTGTGTGTATGTATATATGTATTCTATTACATGTTTGTATATAATATTACATATCTGTACTGAAGAAAGTTGGAAGTCATTTTTTTTGCATTTTGTTTTGTCACTTTTTAACTTCTTCCTTTTTTGATCCCTCTTCCCCTTTTTAAATCTTTTATAGTTTCCTTATTTGTATTTTCTTTCTTTGAAGCTTAATAAAGTTGGTTAAAAAAACCAAGAAAGGAAATAAACAAAGTAGGAAATAATTCCCAGTTTTACAAGGTGAGTGCCACTGTCTTTCTCTCTGTGGGTAAAAATAAGAATGTGATTTAAGGGTCAAAGTGACAGGAGCATCAGACTTATCCAAATATTACCTTTGGCTAAATCTCTTTAAAATCTGACAACAAAAGTATCTTGATTTGCCACCTGGAAATCCTAATAGAGAATTATTCTTTCAGAAGTAGGGACAGAGTTAGTTTTAGAGATGATTTATAGTGAAATCCTGGAGCATCTGTGTGTCATGCAAAACATCCTTTACCCTTTCCAAGACAGATGGATTTTAATTCCAGGTACATGGTGGCCCTCAACAATAATTTCTATTTCTTTGCCGCCACTAACCCCCTGGCTAAATATGTCAAGAGTTTTAGAAATTGTTTTTCCTGAGTTACTGGTGCAATAAACTTTACTTTTAAATTTTTTAGACACCCATAGTTTACCATTACTATATTAAACTTACAGAGGTAATACCAGGCAGGTATTTTATGCTGCTGAAATTCATGGCAGTAAAAGGCTCAGTGGGAGCCAGATTCATTTTTTTAAAAAAGGCAGAACATGTGCCTTCAGAAGCGACTGATCCTCACACAAAGAATATATGCTCTGAGGCCAATTTCTACAAAAGCAGATGCCCGCCTCTCTGACAAAGTCCCCAAAGAAAAAAATAAACCACTAATTGCCATGTTTTTCTATAGTTCTTTTGGAAGAAATGCCATAGAGTAAGGGCCTTGTGGAGTACACATTTTGTTCAGTCCCTGAGATGGGAGAATTGTTAAGATGCACTGCTTCAAGTTTCACAGAGAAAAGGTTATTCATGTGCCTTCTGTTTGTCTGTCTGTCTTTCTCTCTCACACACAGTTTTATCTTACAATTATGAAAACCTGATCACAGATTATTCCTCTAATATTTCTTTGCAAGTTTGAACCTTGGTTTATACCCATTCTTCACATAAATAGAAACCTAGCTGGTATTCCCAAATGCTTTCCTCAAAATCTTAATTCTCTGAAACTCTGCCAATATGAATCTGAAATTACAATATATTGTTGCAGTATTACAAGTTTTCCAGTGCCTTCCCATTTCTGCATCTCCTGCTGGAATGCTGCTGTATATTCTTAAAACTTTCCCAATAAATGTAGATGCTAATATTGTCAGGCACCTGCCTTTTGGCTATTTTGGGCTGTTCCTTTAAATATCACAAAACAGTTCACTGTATTCTCTTCATCTTTTAAAATATGGGTATTAAACTGGGGGATGACTAGTTTTGTCCACTTGTAGCCTAGTTTACTTATTTTTTTCTTATTTCTGTGGACAATATTGAATGATTGCAAATTCCTGCATATTTTTCCTGTCAACTTCCCCAAATACTGTTAGAAGCATCATCCATCACTGTGTTGCTTACTGGTAGACTGTGAATAAATGACCCAAACAAAATATGGCATCGTGTCAATAAATTAGTAGCAAAATTAAAAGTATATTATCAAAAATCTGCAGGCTATGAACAATTATGAAGACATAAAGGCTGCCATTTATATTATTTCAGGTCAAGAAAATAGTACAAAAATAAGGGGTGGGGAAGTTCAGTTGTCCTATCAATGCTGAGAGAACAAGCATTCATTTAAGCATCACAACCAGTTTACATTCTCTTGCTGGAAATATTGGGCACACTAACATTCTACCATCATAAACTAGACTTTTTTCATTTTCATTTGATCTGACATTATTTTTATTGTTGAGGCATTTTTTTTACTCTTATATATGTAAACTGTAATTACATTTGATAGCATATACATATTTTGAGAAAGTAAATATATATGCTCGCCATGGTACATTAGCACACGCTTCTCCAGCTCATGATTATTTGGATCTAAAAGTTTTCATGTTTTTAACTTATTTTCACTAGAACTGGAAAGTCCATGTTCAGATACAGGGAGTACAATTCTTTCAGCATCCATTTGCTCTCTTTCTCTTTGTCCTTGTAGCTTGGTATACATACTAGTGTTTTGAAATATAAGAGAGTTGATTTATATTTACTTGAAATCTTGAGTGAGTGGTGCCTTTGTGGAAACAATGAAAATTATTTTCAAAAATCTGAGATTTTATGGATTTGTGCTAAAAAATTTAATGGCCATAAACAGATGATCTTCAGACTCTCTCACAAAAAAAGGCTATATGTAGGAAAGTTTACGAGGTTCTGAATCTCAAAATTACTCTGTTTTTGCTCAAGGTTCAGAAAGATTTTACTTTAAAACACTTTTCTATTCTCTAAAAATGAAAATTAATATCTATTACGCTGCAACACTTCAAAACAAATGTTTTTTTCATATGCCACAGCTTCATAGACATTACTTTCTTCTGATCTAAAAATGCCAATATTTTCCAATATCATCTTCTTTACTGTAACAATAATTTTTTAAAAAAGTTCAGCCCTTCCTCTGGTCTAATGGCAGTAAATCACCTGAATACTTTAGCTAAATATAAAAAAAACACATTTGTTTCCAATCCTTTGAAATAGAATACACATATTTAGCATACTCTTTATGAAAAGCTAGTTACGAAAATGAATAGAAAAATGCTGAGCAGTCTCTTTTGCAATTTAAGGGTGAAGGAATCAATCACTTGAGTTAATTTGTAATCTCTTTGAAAATGCAATCTGTTGAATGAATTATGTTTCAAATGTTTACTTCCTGCCCTGCCTTTTTTAAAATAACAGCCCTCAAGGCCTCAAAATAATTGTTACTGCAATTAACAAGCACAAATACATATAACAAAATCATCTTGACAGAACAATAACCTGCAATGAACTAAGAGTTTTAAATAAAACAGAAGTGTGCCAAAAACTATTTGTATCAATACCTGTTAGTTTAAATGATCCAAACTGAAATAATGGTTTACATATCACAGTTACCCATATGGGATTTCCTTATTTTGGTAGGATTATCTGACCAATATTTGCCCAATATGCAAATATTGGGTAGCATTTTTGCAGTCCTAATCTGATGGTTGTATTTTTGAGACTCACAATGTTTTGCAACTTAAATCTTTGGAATTTGTTAATTATGATTCATGGACTAGCTAAGCCAAATTCTGTTTATGCAACAAATAAAAATGTTTGGATATCCCAGCCAAGGTTTTATAGTTTTGGTGTGGGGGCAACATTTGGTGGTGGTTTTGGGTTCCTTTGTTTGTTTGCTTTTACATGGATATTGAAGATGGAAATGTCATTACTTTGTCTAGATCAATCACCTAGAACAAGTTGCAGTAATCCATCTGGTATGTGATTAAAGCATATGCATTGTGGCCAACTATATATATTTTTCTTTTAGGAAAGGCCATAGATGTGTAAAGGCACTCTTGGCCACCACACTGGTTAGAGGTCCAAGATCTACGGAACCTTTATTTTCAAACTTTAGCTGACATAAAACTCTGTAGGAACTTTTTTTCAGCTACTGTTTTGGCTGAAATTTTCAAATAGGATTCTCTCATTTGCCTTTTTATTGTCATGGTTGTTCCTGTTGCTGATGATGTTGTTGTTGCTTGGTAGTCAGTATGAAGCTATTAAATTCCGGTCAGCTTAGAATTTCTCTGTAGAGGATTTGTGGGGATATTTTCATTCCAAAAAAAGCATGAGAAAAGTTCTTTGTAAACTTTGATACAAATGGAACAAACACTAACTTCTCTGATTAACTGGAACATAACAATTATTTTAAATTAATATTTTCATATAAAATTGAGGAACGGATGTTCTCAGACAAAAACTATTACTCCTCATTCCACAATAGTCCTTTGTGGAAATGGATAAATACCCTGGATTTTCCTCTCTGAAAATTATCTGCCCCATGGACAAAGGGAATTACTTCTTTCAGGCTCCTCCAATTTATTCTCAACCTTTCCATATTAATTCTTCCCTGCAAGCAGGAGAAGGAAGACAGTATCCATGCTACAGTTTCATGAAACTTCACCCCAAGAGAAAGAGGCAAACATACATACATTCCCAAGCCCCATATAAAACAAGCTAAGGATCATATCTTGGGTATTCAATGTCAATTTTGCTAAGCTGTTTTGAAAAATATTCCTTAAAGATATATGAGAAATGACGTCCATCTAATTGTATACACTTCCTGCACTGAAGCATTTGTGGCACCAGCTACTCTCTTTGCTCTTCAGATGTAAAACTGTATATGATTAAAATAAATCATTTTTTTCAACTTTTATTGAAGAAAATGAACTATGCATTTCACACAATTATAACATATTTTAGTAAGCATGCCGTAGGTGAGGTTGCATAACTGAGGTGCAAATAAATTAGTTTTTTATAATATGCTTGGTTACTTAATGCTTGGTTGCTTTTCAGTTTCACCTTATTCAGACCATTGTTCTCCTTGTATACAGGAGCCTGATTACATTTGATTTTACGAAGTGAGCCTTACTAGAAATGAAATTGTACTCCAAGAAACCAAGAGGGAGGAAAGTGTCAGAAGAATGCCATTACTTTATGTCAAATAAAACCATTATTCCCAGAGTGTTTTCCTGCTTAGATAAAATGTGATAATCTCAGGTAATTAATACTTATAGGTATTTATAAATAATTATGATATTTGTAAGTGGAGGCCTGGAATTAAACAAATAGGTTCATGTATCAAGCTAAGTTATAGTTTTTTTTAAAAAAAATCAAGGTTTCCAAATATAAGTAGTCCTTGACTTACAACAATTCATTTAGTGAGCATTCAAAGTTACAACGGCACTGAAAAAAGTGGCTTATGACTATTTTTCATTCTTACGCACATTAGAGCATCCCCATGTTCACATGATCAAAATTCAAACACTTGGCAACTGGCATGTATTTATGACGATTGTCCTGAGGTCTTTTACAACCTTCTGACAAGCAAAATCAGTGAGGAAGGCAGATTCACTTTACAACTTTACATGTTACTAACTTGACAACTGCAGTGATTCACTTAACAATCGTGGCAAGAAAGGTTGTAAAATGTAACAAAACTCACTTAACAACTGTCTTGCTTAACAATGGAAACATCAACCCTTAAGCTGAAATTTTGGGCTCAATTATGGTGGTAAATCATAGACTACATGTACAATATAATATCATGTTAACCTAAAACTAATCTACTCATGTTATGGCTCAGCTTAGTCTCTGAACCTACTTTCTACTGTGTCCTCATGACATTGGCTTCATGTGACTCCGAACTTAAATCGAAGCTTTATTTTAAGATTGTCTAGCTAGATAAAATAACATAAGTATTTTTCTACTTATTCCACCAAAAATTTTATTTTAGAATCAGCAGGCTTCATTGACTGTTCTGTTGGCTTTGCAGTCAAGCATTTGAAAGTAAGATTAACCCAATACTAGTACTCTTTTATGCTGATGTAAGCATGACCTTTCTCCGTCAATCTCTGGGCCATGACTTCCAGAGCCATTTTGCTTTGGGCAAATGGGGTGGTGGTGGTCCTAAGAATATTGGTTGAAATAAACATTTTGACAGGTGACTAAAGCTGCCAATCTACTCACCTTTCAAAATTTGCCTCCTCCATCTGGATCTGCTTTAAAGAGACTGTTTGGTGGATGTTTTCCTTCCAGGTTGTGTTATTTAGTGAAAAGGAATGGCTCTTTTTTGGACATAGATTTACAATTCTATGTTCAGAAAAAGTCTGCAAAGGGTTTAGCACTAATCCACAGAAGCATTATTCCAAAACACTGTTCAAAAGGAAGTTGACAAATGCTGACAGAGTTGTGATCCACCATGTAATCACGGCCCGAGTAGGACTGCATGGCAGATGAAAGTCATGGGAAAAAGAGCTCAAGCTGGCGCAGGAGTTCTAAAGAAAGAGATTAGTGACAATTCCAATGGTGGGGTGGAGAGAAGCACAAGAAGAAGATGACAATGTGCCACACAAAAAGGTAGTGAAGATCTGACAACCAGAAAAAAAATCTTTATTTACAGAAGATGGAAAGTCAGTCTGGTCACAAAAGAAGATCATAAACAGGTAGCCTAGAATTATGCAGCTGGTATTTGGAAAGTGAAAAATTAGAATAAGCTAGGGTTAGCAAAGAATGCAGAGAGTAACAAAAATAATTTCTTAAGTTATCTTCAAAATAAAGGGAAAATAACAGAATCAGTTAGTATGCCAGCTTCTCAATAAAGATGGAAAGATGCTAACAGGTAATAAAGAAAAGTCAGAGCTACTTACTCTTATTTTGGTTAAGTTTTCTCCCACAAAAGTTATATTTTTCGCTAGGAAGTTTTGAATAATAGGATGAAAAGGCATGACTGAAATTTCAATTGACAGAACACTTAAGTGAGTTCTGATTTCTAGGAGGACCAGATTAATTGCTTCCTAGGTTGAATTTCTGGATGATTCCTTATGTCATATTTTTGAGAAATTATGAAAAAATCTGAGAACTGCCAGGGGACTGAGTAGGAACAAATGTCCCTATCCTCAAGAGGGAGAAAAAGAAAATCCATTAAATTAGAGTCTGGTCTGACACTGATACTTATTAAGATTCTAGAGAACATTATAAATTGATCAGTCTGTAAGCTATATGGTAAGATTTGTCAAAGCCAAATCTTACCAGGTTAATCTTAAGTGTTATTGTGATTTGGAGACCTCTGATATAGGTAATTCCCCAGAAACATGAATACATATTCCAAACTAAAATCTCAACAGAGCATAAAAAATAAAGTGAACTTAGTGTAATGAAATATAACAGACAAGTGCTAACTTCTTAAGCAAGAAGGACTTAGCAAATAAAAATCAAATAATTGGCTTGATAATGATAGTTATAAACAAGAAATAATAGCTGATTGCAAACTGAATATGAGCTACAATTTACATCATATGACAATACGATTCAAATGCCCTAAAGACAGCCACACAGAAAAAAGTCAAGACTTATTTTCTCTTGTTCAAAGGGGAGAGCAAGGAATAAAGAATTTCAGTTATAGGAAGGCAGATTCCAACTGAGTGTGAGGAATTTTATTTCTAACAGTAAGAGCAGATCAATAATGAAATGATTTTCCAAAGAGATGGTGGTTCTATTTCACTCGTTACTTATAATGCATTCAGAAAGCACTTTTGTTGTGCTGCACAACACAATTGGTTGTGCTGCAGCCTGATTCTACAGTTGTTGCAATTCATTTCCCCCCTCAATAATCTATGCTCAGTACTCCATAATGACAAAGTGAAAACAGAATTTTAGAAATGTCTGTAAATTTATTAAAAAGAAAAAACAGAAATATCACATTGGCATAAGTATTCAGACCCTTCAATTCAGTACTTTTATGAAGCACCTTTGGCAGCAATTACAGCCTTTTTGGACATAATGCAGCAAGCTTTGCATACCTGGTTTGGGGGATTTTCTGCCATTCTTCCTTGCAAATCCTCTCAAACTCAGTCAGGTTGGATGGCGACCGTCGGTGGACGGCCATTTTTAGGTCCCTCCTGAGATGTTCAATTTTGCTTTGCTACAGTATGCATTGTTAGCTGTGAGGCCTTCAATAGAGGTATGTGTGCCTCTCCAAATCATGTCCAATCAATTTAATTTACAATAAGTGGACTCCAGTCAAGGTGTAGAAACATGTCAGCAACAATCAAGAGAAATGAGAGTCACCAAAGCTAAAATTCATGTATTTTTGAATGCACTATATATTTGAATTATTGCCTTGAACAGACTTTTAGACTAGATGTTCTAAGTGAGTTACAATTCTATAATTCTACAAAATGAACATCATTTGGTGCTAAGAACTGATTATGGCTATTTCCTAATTTGAAAATGTACAAGAATCAGGTTTAGAAAACCAGTGTAGTACCATGATTAAGATGGTAGACCTAGGACTAGGGACAAGAGTTGTGGCAGAACGTTATGATATACATCTATCAAAGAAAGAATCTTAGATCTATCCAAGTTAATTCTGTGACACAACTATGTAGAAGACTGAAGACTAAGACTAAGCCTAACCATAGTAAAAACTGTTTAGCTCCTCTTCTCCTGAATATGTAAATACTCTATTGGAATCCATCTCATATCTTACCTACTAATTCATAGAATTCAGTCAATTATCACTTTAAACTATGGTTTGTTGGAGAAGCCATTAGGACTCTGGCTTTACAGTTTATACTAAGTCATAAATTTTAGATTAGAAACTGCATTAAAAAAACCCAGTATTTTAAGATTTTCTTTGGAGTTGTTCCAGTACCAAATCTATTCATATGAAATCTGATATATAGTTTCCCAAAACTTATCCCTTTCAATAATGATGTTAAGGCACAGAAAAGCTTTTCCCAGAATTAAGTCACATTACTATTATCCATTTAGTGCTCTAAACCTAGAAAAGCTTTTATGCACATGCATGTGTGTATATGTATCCCCATATGAATGGAATTCTGCCTGAGTTGCTCCATTTGATATGTTGTGTTATTACTGCATTTTTATGCAGTGCTTTGTGGCTGTCTCCAAATGTACTTGGATGATTAATTCTTTATGTTACAGTATATATTTATGTTGCAATATTTTACCTTGCTATTTTAATATTATTTGATGTTATTGTTAGCTATAGTATGAAGTTTTTTGTTTACTAGAGGAAATAAAGCATTGGCCAATGGATAGATTAAATCAATCAATCCTTACATTTTTGCACAAGAAACTAAAATTGCACAGTACATGCAAAATACGATCCATTAAATATTTTCCATATAAAACAAGAAATGTTAAGGCTACAATTTTATATATATACTTACTTCAGTCTAAGCTTGATAGCTCACAGCAGGAGCACACTGTTTGAAGTGAAGAAAATAGTCATAGTGACATTAACAACAAAGGAAGAAATTATTGTATTATTTTGCAGCCCTTCCTAAGTCTGAAGAAAGGGATGTTTTGAATTAATTGAACTGTTTGATAGCATTGTCCAGGAGACCAATTCAAAATAAATTGCTATTGCAGAAGTGAGGATTCCCAATGATGCTGAAGAGGGATGTAAATATCAAATTAGATTTGCATTTATGGGCACACAATACCTCTCTTAAAATAAAATAACCCTTTAATATTGTTTTTTCCCCCCAGAGAAGAGTTAGCAATAGCAATAGCAATAGCAGTAGACTTATATACCGCTTCATAGGCCTTTCAGGTCTCTCTAAGCGGTTTACAGAGAGTCAGCATATTGCCCCCAACAATCTGGGTCCTCATTTTACCCACCTCGGAAGGATGGAAGGCTGAGTCAACCCTGAGCCGGTGAGATTTGAACCGCTGACCTGCTGATCTAGCAGGAGCCTGCAGTGCTGCATTTAACCACTGGGCCACCTTGGCAATAGCACCCATCTATTATCCATTTCAGACATTTTTGGAACACTATTCTGGATATAGGCTACTGTTTTGTGAAATACATCTTTTAGAATGGTAGAAATTAATTCATATGATCTTTTGATTAAAATGGGCTGTTTCTAAAAGACAGAAGCTAATCCTACTAACTCTGAAAGAATGAAAATATGTACATTATAAATCAAAAAGGTTTTATGAAGCCACTATTTTTCATCCAAATTTTTCTGAACTTCATATTTTATTGTTAATAGAAGTCAGAACTGAGCCTAGTTACTTGAAAACTGCACTGCTTATAGAACTAACTAACTGAACACTATTATTATGGGTTATTTGGGCACAGGGATAAGAAAAAACATTCTTCCTTTGCATTGCTTTGATATATTGGAGCTACTAACGTAAGAAACAGTATGTATACCTAGACATTATGTTAATGTGCCCTAATTGTAATTAAGCTTATTTCCATTTGGCTCTTTAAAGAAAGTGCACAATTTTATCCCATTAGCATCCACTATTAAGTATTATTTTCAAAAAAGACAATTGCAAAAGGTTTTATATGCATGAACATATATGCTTATCCATGTCATTTCACCTTCAGAACTAATAGTTAGCCTAGCCTAGAATTTAAAAACTTTAATAAATCTGGAGGGCATCAGGTATGGGGAAGAATGTGATTATCATTTGTTTATTGCATTTATATGCTACTCATCTCTCCAACAGTTTAAAGTATAGTATAGTTAAAGGTTCCCCATACAAGGCGTTGACAGAGTTTGAGTTCTGAAAGCCATGATCAACCCAAGTTTGCCAAGAAAAAAGAAAATAAGATGCTATCTTGCTGGTCTTCTTGAAGCCAAAATCCACTTTCCAATTTTCACCAGAATAGAAGCTTCCCGAGTAGTTCCAATGTCAGTGCCTGGACTGCACGATGATGGGGGGAGAGTTAAACATATAATTTAATTTTTAATTGGTTCCTTTTAGTTTTCCATGTATAGTCTGAATATCTTCCTGATATCTGTAATTTTCTTTCTTATCTCAGATTCTGGGTTAGAATATGTTTTTGTAGCTTAATGTATTATGGAAACCCAGCTAGTAGATACATGACTTAGGCTATGGGAATCGGGCATTATGGCTTGGTCAGCAAATTTGCTTAAAATAACATGAGATTGTATGCTGAGTTCATTTTGAGTGACATTTGCCCTGATACATCAAAGCCTCAGCCAGTCATTCTAAGAAATTTAGAATGACCATCAATCAAAATGTCCTTATAAAATAGTTTTGGGGAGACCTAGTGGAGCTATTGTACCATTTTATACTATTTTTTAAAGAACCACGCTACAAAGTAATAGCCTTAGGATGTCCTATTGTCAACACACTATATTTCTTTCTCGCCTTTAAAGACGCTGTAGTCTGTAGGCTAGGTTCACAAAGCTGCTCTTTTTTCTTACAGAGTTTTAGACCAGATGCTAATTTTGTTAGTAATGTTGGATGAACATGTCCTTAGCTGGTGAATACTAATGGGAATAATTATCCCAGTGGTGTCTTTGGCAGAATTTTTATGGAGAAGTTAGAAAGGAGTTTTAAATATGCAATCCTCTCACAGAGAAGACTGCCTCCTGGAGAGATAAGTGGACATAAAACAACTATATGCCACATTTAAACAGTCACATAGTTATCAGCCATTTCTTATTACTGCTGTTTTTTTGTGCTACCTTCCCTAACTTGTGTTGACACAAAATACAAATTTAGTGTCTGCTTTGCCAACCTATCTTGCTGCCATTGCATCTATTGTGCCTCCCTGCTGAATTCTGTTGTCTACATTTGTGACAACGACAGTTGTTATAGCCATGTTGATTGGTTTGCTTTCTGCTTTCCTGGCTTTCCTTCTGGTCCCCCCAGCTGTGAGGAAATATCCACAAGTCTAAGCACTATAACATTGGATGTGAGTGATTGACATAACTGTGTATCTTAGCCCTTTAATGTTAGTTTTGATTGCAGGCATCTTGCAAGTAAAAAAAAAACACAAATAAAAGAAATATAGATAGACCTCAATTTACCAGAATGGAACCAGAATGAGTGCTTTATTCAACAATCACAAACTTGGCACTCCAAATTGCAATCATTAAGTGATTGCATGGGTTATTAAGTGGAGCACCAAGGAGAGGTCTTCTCCTTACCCATGTACAGTTACCTTTCTCTTTTTCTGCAGTTGCAAGTGTACCCAGCTGATGGAAGGTGATGCCCTCCTACCGATGCTGCTTCACAACAACCTGCAGGTGGCTCCTATTCCCATAATTGTTGGAACACTCCTTCTCCAAATCAGACTTTGGGAAAGAGGCCTTCAAAGCTACTATAAGACTGATTGTGTTTTATAACTTTCCGAACCTAGGAACAGCTCCCAGTTTGGCCCAGGTTGGGTGAACCAGTAGTAGTGATGGCGGGAGGCTCCGCCCACACACCTGAATGCTTCTGAGCATGCACAGATGTGTTGCATGTGTGCATGAGTGTGCCCAAACTTGTCGTAAAAAATTGGCAACCCACCACTGCCTGGGAAGCCTACAAAGCTAACAAATATGATCATTCTGAATACTACAAATCTTTTAGCCTTCAAAACAGTGGCATTTGCAAGCCTTTCAGGGCCTACAAATCTAGCAAATATCATCTTTCTGAAGGATAGCAATCTTTCCAGCTTTCTGAGTGGTGGCTTTTCATGGAAAGAGGGCTAGAAAGTTAGCAAATGCCATCATTCCAAAGGCTAGAAATCTCTTGCCACTTTTCCCTCATTGTTACATGTATGAAAGAGAACTCTTCCCATCTGCAAAAAAGGTGTTTTGTGCCTTTATGTCTCCAATCCCACTCTACTGCACTGCACAATTCTTGGGCTTACCCCACAGCCCCTGCAAGCCTCAAAATTCTGCAGAGACTTTACTAGAGGATTTCATCCCTGGACTGCACAGCTGCATCCCAGAATTCCTTGTAGTCTCTCAGAAAATAGTGGCTACTTGGATGCTGTCACACAGCCCAGGGATATAAAATCCAGAGCTCCAGATATAGGGTGAGAAGTCCAGGTCCAAATCCAGCAGGAACCTGATGGGAGGGGAAAGCAAGCCCAAGTTCTAAGGGGACTGTGAGGTGCTGGAAGTGGTGTATGGGATATCTTGGGATGGGGGAGGCCTTGAGAGGCCCAGGGCAGGTGGGCCTGGGACTGCATTAGGCCTCCCATGGTCTCCCCCATCCTAGAGCACACCAAGCTGCAATTAACAACTGGGTCAGGGAGAGCAGGGATGGGTGTGTATATAATATACAAGTATATAATATTACTACAAGTATATAATATTACTACTAGAATATAGTATAGAGAACCTTATATAGTATTACTAGAAATATATACAAGACATAGACATATAACTCCCACATTTGTTTCACTTTTGTATTTTTCCAAAATAAAACATTACCCCAAACATTATAGGAATATATAAAAATCCAATTGTCTACAGCCCAGTACTTTTGATGGGTCTTTGGAGCTTGAATCAATCAAATCGGTCATAGTTTCGTGACATAGAACTCTTCTCAAATAGTCATCTGGTTCCTTCCAACACAGCATGGTATAGCTGTTGGCTACAGCTTCAGGCCAGCTTTTATTATACTTATTACTGCTTCATCTCTTGGGAACTTCAGTCATAACTGAACATGTCCCCTATGCACACCAATATAAAATGCATAAAGATTGTTCTGTCCATCAGCCGTCTAGGGTGCTCAGCCTTAAGGGTTGTTTACAGTCATTGACAAAATGGGGGGGGGGGACCTAAATAAAATATTTGGAATCGCTAAGAATTTCCTCAGTGCCACTGAAATTATGTGGTTGTCTTGTCTTATACTTAATATAGGTTAACTAAATACAAATGGAAGAAAACAACAAATACAATATAGAATGTTAAAAGAACTCATTAAAGGGTTTAGATGGTGCTTATTTGAAATGAGCAGCTGCCATTTTAGTACCTCTCACTGAAAACAATTGTTTATTTACATTCTCGCATGTCAGTGCTTAACCTTTCACACAATGACCCACTATAATTGTAATGAAGATAGTATCATTTCAAGTAACCAGGATAATTAAACAGTTTCATAAAAGCAATCTAATTATAATTACAAAAAACTAGCAGCACTGATTAAAAATAATGTTCCACACTCCATCTGATCTATTAAATTGAAACTTGCAATAATCTAAAAGTATAAAAACCCATCCCAATGCTTCAACTTAAACTGTTGTAAGAGCCAGGAAGATCTAACAAGATTGCATTATTTCCTTCCAACATAAGGAAGGTCAATCCTCTTGTCTTAGAGTGGCCAACCAAAAGAATACAAGTTATGTTGGTTATTAAATGATGGTTATTAAATCCATCATGTAGTTGTTAAGCGAATCCAGCTTTCCCCATGGACTTTGCTTGTCAGAAACCATCTGAGAAGGTCACAAATGGTGATCTGGGACAATGCAACCATTGCAAACATGTAAAAGTGTTGCCAAAGTGCCCAAATTTTGATCATACGATCATTGGGGATTCTGCAAAGACCGTAAGTGCAAGGACCAGTCATAAGTAACTTTTTTCAGTGCTTTTGTAACTTTGAAGGCTCACTAAACAAATGGTTGTAAGTTGAGAACTACCTGCATATAAGGGAAGAAGTCATTTTTTACTATTATGCTCCAGCAACTGATATATAAAACACACAATTTGAACTTCAAGAGCTACTACAGATAAATCATCTACATCTTAGTTTGGTCCAATTGTTCAAGTCTTCTTCCTCTGAGTAAGAGACCGAGGCCCATTTGATTCAGCTTGAGCAGAGAACTCCTTTTCTCCAACAGCAGGCATAGGCTGCGAAACCCTCTGCTCTTGCTCCCTGCATCCTTACTTACTGCGTCCTCTCTAGTCATAGCTTCTGTTGGTATGCACATTGTTGTAGTTTTGAATCAGGGTTAATTCAGTTTGTTGGTGATGCAGTTGTTAGAATGCAGTACTGCAGGCTATGTCTGCTGACTGCTGGCTGCCTGCAGTTTGGCAGTTCGATTCTCACTGACTAAAGGTTGACTCAGCCATTCACCCTTTTGAGATCAGTAAAATGAGGACACAGATTGCTGGGGACAATATTCTGACTCTGTAAAACCTCTTAGAGAGTAAAGTGCTGTGAAGTGGTATGTAGGTCTAATGCTATTGTTGCGAGGCAAAATCCTAGCATTAGACTTTAGATATTCCTATTTTACTTGCTCCGGTATTGATTCATTCTTTATGAATTAAACAAACTGATGCAGACACTATAAAGGAGAACAAGGAAGATGAAATTGATAGAAATATGCAAGAACCAAGTTCCAAATTCTGGAAATGTGGGGGGGGGGAGTGGAACTTTCTCCCTATACATATTGATGGGTGCAGGAATTCTATATGTCCAGAAATGAAAAGAAGCATTAACTTACATAATGGAAGAATGGACTGAAAGGTAGATGGAAATAGTGGAGATGGCAAAGTTGACTGTATTAATGAAGGATAAGAATGGAAATAGTTTTGTGGTTACTTGAAATCCATTTCTGGGCTTTCTATTTGTAAGAGGGGAAAAAATGAAATTTTGACTTTGGGTTTTAACAATTAAATGTGTAATTGCTATAGAAACGGCTGGTAGTTACTATCTGGGATAATTAAAAACAATTGATATTATAAATTTATTTTGTATCTTACTACACTGAAAAAAAGTCAGAGGTTCATGCTTTTTGTTTGTTTTAATTTCTTTTTCCTCTTCCTTCACTTTATCTCCTGCATTCTGTTTCCTTTCCCTTTTTTCAATTGTCTTTATTTCTATTCATCTTATATTAAGAAAACAACTTTTTAAGAAAAATATACCCCCACCGCCCACCCCCCCAAAAAAAGAAATATGCAAGAGCCTTTACCTAGGCGAAGGGGGCTGAAAAATTCTTTAAGTCTGAGAACCAAGATAATATTTGGAAGTGGGTCAAGCAAACACGTCCCTGATTCACTGGAATATAAGAAGTGGGGGAGGGCAGGGCTGGGTATAGCATAATCACATTGGCAAGGCCCCATTATTGTATGTCTTAATAAAGTGTAGCTTTGTTCTTCCTCTGGAGGTGTTCTTTTGGTCTAGTCTATCTAGAGTAGCTAATAGCCACCCATCTACCAAGCAAACTGTTATGAATTGAATGTATATAGTTGTGTTAACTGTGCTAAAGTGAAACTAACCTTTAGATTCGCATCTTATATTAAGATCTTATATTTAGATGCTCCCAACTGTTTTGGAGGGAAAATTAGAACATTTATATTTGGGTGGGCTTTTTCTATGATTGATTACGATCCTGTGGGCCTAGAATAAAAAATCACAGGCATTTGCCTGCAGTTCCTTAGTTCCATTTTTGAGTCAATAAATACTGTTGTAATTATGCTGGTCTGGTTCTTGCCTAGTGAAACCCACTATACAATAGAAACTTTGGTGCTGAAGATGACTATACACTAGCATATTTTCCCTTTTTAAATACAGCATTTATTTCAAAGGAAAGGGGAACAGAAAAATGGTTTGGATACTATGTTTGAGAGAAAATTTTTTGTTTCTTGTGAATTTGGTGCTCAGATGTCAGATTTTGAGACCAAAAAGCACAAAACTGTTGTAAACTGTTTACCTAACTGTGTGTCATTTTTCTCCATGGGATATTTATATTTGGTTCCAGAAATTGTAGACATTACCTATTAGTAAAGGGAGTTGAGCCTAGCAGCACATTTAGAAAGACTCTACAGGCATATAATTGTTATATCACCATGCAGCAGGGCTGAGATTTAGATCCTGTTCCAGTTCCAGGTACAAGCAGCTATAGAGAGTAACTAATGAGAGAGCCAATTTTAGCCAGTGTCCTCCTTTTGTAGCCAAAGCAGATATTCATAAGGGAGAAACAGTGGCCAAAAAGGGGAAATTGATAGACTGCCTTCCATGTTGTTAAAATGATGTCACTCTGTGGCATCAAAAGTCATGGATAGAAAGAGCTCTTCCTTCATGTGTGAATGTAAAAATTGGATGCAATTCAGCAATATACTTGAATGCATTAAAACATTCATCTCTTCAATGCAGTGGAAGATGAGCATCTTAATGCAAAAAAAGACTTACATCCTTAGCATAAATGTGTTCCGAAGCCTGATTGTGTATGAAGATGGCTCTCAATTGTTCATTGAGATAGAACCTACTCCAAAATGGAATGGCTTAGTGGATAAGCACACAGATTTATTAATGAATTCATAGTTATACCCTAGGTAATCACTTATTGAGCAAGTATGCTAATATGTTTTTGTTTCCTACCTTTCCATTTATACTAACTGCCTAATTCAAGTGACAGTTTTGAAAATGATTACATTACTATGGATGTGAGGGCTATCTGGCTGAAAAATCCATCAAGCCATTAATTTCTAGGCTTGATTTAGAGCTGGCTGACTAGGTGAGTGTCCTCCCCTCTCAATGGAAAGGAGCAACCATCCTAGACTGAAGGAGTACACCATTCTTCAGTCAAGATTACATTTACCCGCAAGAAAGAGGACTGAGAATTAAAGTCAATTAGAGTCAATTTCTTTGTCCAAGTAAAACTAGAGGAGAGGGGGAGGAGACAATTGACCCCTTTACTATATTGTACTATCTACAATTACTTCTTATTTTAAAGTTAAATTTTGGAGAAAACATAGACCTTCTTTTCAGTAAAAACAGCATGAGAAAAATTGGATGGGCAAAATTGTTTTTAGATAAAAGTGGAATGAGCTTCTTGATATTTAGTCCTTGGTAGTTGCCAAGTTCACCCAAACTACGACTTTGAAAAAAGAAGTCCACCTTTGCCTTCAGTGCTTTCAGACACATAAAGATGCTTTCAATCAATTAGACTATAGCTCAGTGGTGGGATTCACTTACCTTCAAACTGGTTTGCAAATGTGAGCACGCTCGCTTATTACGCTCGTACACTACAACCTTCTGTGCATGCGCAAAAGGCCACGCATTACGTTGGGGTGGGTGGGCGGAGCCTCCAGCCACCGCCGCTACTAGTTTACATGAACCGGCAAGACCCGGCAGAATGCCACCACTGCTAGAGCTGGAAGGGAACTTGGAGGTCTTCTACTCAAATCTCTTGCTCATGCAGGAGATCCTATACAATTTGAGATAAATGGCTGCCCAGTCTCTTTTAAAAAACCTCCAGTGATCAAATACCCACAACTTTTTAAAGGCAAGCTGTTCTACTGGTAATTATCCTCACTGTTAGGAAGTTTCTTCTTAATTCCAGGTTGCTTCTCTCTTTGATTAGTTTCCATCCATTGTTTCTTGTCTTCCCTTCTG
Source organism: Thamnophis sirtalis (assembly GCF_051295495.1). Lineage (NCBI taxonomy): Eukaryota > Metazoa > Chordata > Lepidosauria > Squamata > Natricidae > Thamnophis > Thamnophis sirtalis. Next base: position 53,441,034 of record NW_028261386.1, on the reverse strand, counting down.
GTGCTTTGGAAAATAACTTGACTGTCTCTTCTTTGTGGCAGCTCCTCAAATAATGGAATACTGCTATTATGTCACCCCTAAACCTTCTTTTCTCTACACTAGCCAAACCCAGTTCCTGCAATTGTTCTTCATATGTTTTAGTCTACAAGCCTTTAATCATCCTAACTACTCTTCTTTGCACTTCTTCCAAAGTCTCAAAATGTTTGTACTTGTACCTTTGCTTTTTCCTGCCTAAGAGTAAAATCTTGCTTTTCTCCACCTTAAATTTCATTTTGTTGGATAGAGCCCATTGTTCAAAATGAATCAGCAGTTTGTTTGTTTGTTTGTTTTGTTACTCATGTACAAGATAACAGGAATAAGAATAAACATGAATAAGAACACAAGAAATGGGTACAAATAAATGGGGAAAGTAGTACAGGGACGTTAGGCACGCTGGTGCACATGCACACTCCTACTGGCCTCTTAGGAATGGGGTGAGGTCAACAGTAGACAGTTGCAGTAGCAGCCAAAAAGCTAATGATTCTTCTTCAAGAAGAAAATGTTTAAAAGTCAATGGAGCTCCTAAGCTGCAGCTCATAGTCCATAGCCTCTAGCCTCCCAATGAGCAGCTTATTTTTCATGTGCATGAGACCCCATCTGTCAGGGGGAAATAATAGCTATTTCCTGTCTCTTAGGCATGGGGATAATCACATTACAGTCTACAAGGTAACACTCTAACCAGTATTTTATTACCAGAAAGCTAAAAGGGCAAAGAAATCCAAATGAGACCAAGACATACTGACAGACATAAAGAAACAAATTTCTTTGGTTTAGTATCCTCTTACCAACTTCTATTTGCTTCCTGCTTTCTTTACCACACAGTTCCAAAGATCCTTTGACTCCCTTATGGCCCTAGATCTGGAGCCTGGTGTCATTTTTCATTTAGCAAATAGCACTTGGGAATCTAAAAAGCCACATCACAATGAATAAAGCTGTCAGGGCAAATGTTGGGTGGGGAGGGCTATATAACTCTTTACTATAAGCATGTAGATAAACCAGTGTAAACAAACTGCAAGGAGGAATAATCTATCATTAATACTATTCACATTTTATTTATTTATTTACTAAATTTAACCAAAAAGGGGAAGTAACTGATTTGTGAACATTAATTCAATATGTAAAAGCATCTTAATACGCAAATACCATTATATGTGGGATATTTTCTCCTTTAAAAATGGATTAAAAAACTTAGTGAAGCTAGCTATGGTGGTGAAATTGACTGCTTTGATTTGACTAAATTCCTTGTGGCTTGGAGACCACTGTTAGATTTCCTACAAGGAAAGGAGAAAAATGTATTGTTATCCTTGGGATTTGAAGATTAGACCTGGTTTGATTAGGTAAATATTGTGGATTGTTAAATATAAGGGTATAATTTGTTCATACTTAATAGGTGATTATATTTTAGTTTAAAGTTAAAATTAAGAATATATGAATATTTGCTTTTTTGAATGTTGATCATTAGTATTTTAAAGGTTGTTCTGTATTGATATTATTCATTTAAACTTAAGAGAAATGTTGTATTTTATTATTGTACTGGAGAAAGTTGGAGGTCATCATTTTATATATTTAATTTTATGTGTTTCTTTTTATGTGAGATTTTAACTTTTTATTCCCTTCCTTTTTTCCTTTTATGTTAGTTTATATTTTACCATTAAAGGTTTGTTTTTAAAAAAAAAGAGAAATAGCAATACTGGGCAAGAATGATTATTTTAAAATGATTTTTATAACTTATATGCCACCTTGAGAATAAAATATTGTCCAGATGGCTTTCCCAAAGTCTTAATACAGAAATTAGGAGACCTTCAAAGAGGGCTGCACCCAAAAGTGGCAAAACCGAATAAGCTGAATGAATGTCAAATTTGGAGTGATGCATTTCTCTTCAAAAATATAAAGAGCAAATCATTCTTCATGCCATTAAATGAAGTACTTAGGCCACTCCTTTACTTTACTGCTAAAACCCTGCTTTGGGAACATTGATACCGTTCAAAATTATCTTTTTTTTAACTACTAAGGTAACCAGACAGTAAATGCTAATGTAGAACATATGTTTGGAGACTATTGTTTTAACACTGTACAGTTTTAAAAACAAGAAAGGGCTTATATTTACCTTGCATCAATTCGTTCACTAATGACCAAAGCATGACTTGAACAGTAGAAGTGAGAATATTGGTGAATCCAATATAGAGAATCTCCAAAACATTCCATTAAAGACCAATGAAGGGAAAAGAATAAATCAATAGGTAGGGTTCCAGATTCCTAATTCTGATCCTGGTATTTAATGATATTGTACGGGTGAAAATCAGTCAGAAAACATGAGGCATGAAAGAGTTATAAATACTTCCCTTGATTCTTAGTCAGACAGATCACTAGAAAGAGTTGTTAAAGAAGATGCTGCGCAAATATTGATTTTACCTTTGTAAGTCTATCTCGGGAAAATGTACAGTGAGAAAGAACCTTGTCATAAGAATACTGTATTTTATGACTCTAGAGGTAAAATTGTGATATCCCAGGTTACCTGCCTATAAATATTTTTGAGGCATGACAGGTGAATGATTAAGCAAATATTAGAAGTCTGTCAGGAAAGGTCAGGCTAAAACCACTTCATCTGAATTCCTTCCTGGAATATTTTGTAGATAGTTCGGTTAAGCAAATATTTTACAAACATTGTATGAATGATGAGACATGCTAAGTTAACATAATAATAATTTGCTAATTTTCCTATCTCCTATCCTCATCTTCCACTTTTTTTCTGTTCCTCTTACAACTTCAATAGGCAGCTACTTCTGTTAATTTTATTTATATATTAGGAAATACATATTTCTTAGTATTTAAAAACAATCAAAACAATGAATTTTAAAAAATGTTCTACAAATAACAAAAGAGTTTTTGTCAAATATTATTTTTCTGCTTAATTTTGTAAAATTCCCTATTTAAATTAAGGTTATAGAAATGGAAGCATTATCTTTCATTCAGTCCTCTTCATACAATGTGGGGCATCTAACAGTACAAAGATTTCAGGTTAAGTGAGTCTAGGTGTATTTTTCATCAGTCTGTACTCCTTTTATGTCCAAGATTAGGCATTGTTCTAGTATCAAATATTTTTAGAGTTGCAGTAAAGCTATAAAAGAGAAGGCCTTGATCATTTTAATCAAAAATCCATTCTAGGGCTGTACACAAAAATGGTGTAGAAAAATTGCTTTCGATCTTCTGTGAGCACAGCAGCTTGGGGAAAAAAACCAGTGTAGCTGTTTTAAGTGATAGGATTTGACTGATCAAACCAATTGCATTTTTAAAGCCTGTGTAGAAGTCTAAAAAGGACAGGTTGCTTTAACAAATAGCAAAAGTGGTTGTGATTATGAAGTCCAAAGCTTTCTTTTTAAAGGCCCTAGAATGTCTGGTCTGTAATTACACAGAGATGGTGACCTGACTTTGAATATCATGCCTCTAAAATTGATGTCTTGGAATATGTTCAGCTTTTTACCCCATGTAGCAGTCCAAAAGAACCCCGCTCTCTCCCTCTCCACCCCCTCTCTCCCTCTCTCCCACCCTCTTCTCTTTGCCTCTCTTTCCTTATACTTACTCAACAATGGCTACCTATACATAACATATATTAATATTGAAGTTTCTGTGGTTCCTCCAAGTGGCATTGATGCTAAAATTTCAATATAATGTCTAAACAAAATATGCTCATTTGTTTATGACTGTCAGTACAGAAAATAATTGAATTCAATATTTGCTAAGATTCATAAAATGTTTACCCATGTTTAATTAAAGGGAGGAGATAAAGTAAGTCGAAACTTCAAGAGAACAGAAAATAAATGGAGCAAATGGTAGTTAACAGTGTATGAAAATAGATCTAATTCAGGGGCATTCTCATATTTTCAGCCCTACAAAGTAAAATTAATATTGATTGTATTTCTAATAAATTGTTTAATAGGCAGAAAAATAAAAATGCTTATCATTTGAAGTGTACTTGCAAGGTGTTTTCTTTCCTAGGGAGTGCATAGAAAAATATGAATGACTTGAAAGCAGTATCAAACTAACGCATCATAAATATTACAAATGTGGATGTTTATGACCTGTCTTGTTGCTTGGCTCTAAATCATGGAGGAAATAATAACAAAGCAGTTTTAGCCTTTAAATTTTGCAAAAAGCTGGCAGAAAACATGATTAAATGTCCAAAATAGGCATTTATCAAGATACCACTTAAAATATGAGGGATTGCATTCATCTACGTTTAGTACTGAATATTAAATTCTACCTTAAACATAGACAGCAAAATGGTCTAAACAGACATTTTTAATGGACTGCATACTTATCTACAAACACAAACTCTTAGACAGTTGCTAAATTAAATTTTACTTTGGATGATCGCTGCATATTATATAACAATAACAGAGTTGGAAGGGACGTTGGAAGTATTATAATCCAACCCCCCCGCTCAAGGAAGAAACTGATACCATTTCAGACAAATGGTTGTCCAAATTCTTCAAACTCTCTAGTGTTGGAGCACCCACAATTTCTGGAGGCAAGCCGTTCAGTTGGTTAATTGTTCTAACTATCAGGAAATTTCTCCTTAGTTCTAGGTTGATTCTCTCCTTTATTAGTTTCCATCTATTGCTCTTGTCCTGCCTTCAGGTACTTTGTAAAATAGGTTGACTCCCTCTTCCTTGTGGCAGCCCCTTAGATATTGGAACACTGCTATCATGTCACCCCAGTACATCTTTTCATTAAACTATACATACCCAATTCCAGCAACTGTTCTTTATATGTTTTAACCTCCAGTTCCCTAATTATCTTTGTTGCTTTTCTCTACACACTAGAGTGGCAACATCTCTTTTATATTGTCCAAAACTGAATGCAATATTCCGTGTGGTCTTACCAAGGCATTACAAATAGCATTAACAGCTTCAAATGATCTTGATTTGATCTCCCTGTTAATGTCCTTCTGTTGAAAAAGAATGTTTATGTTTTTTTTGTGTTTACTTTAAAATACAAATGTAGACTTGAAAGAACTTTGGAAAGTATCCAGTCCATCCCCATTCCAATGCAAGATTTGCAGTGAGAGTGCAACTAAAACATTCCAGAAAGGTGGTTATAAGGCTTCTGCTTTAATGTCTACTAGGAAGCATCCTTCACTTCCTAAGGGAATATTTTCCTATTAAGTTTCCTCTCATATTAGGCTGAAAGCTGCTTCCCTGAAATTTCCAGTAATTAGTTTTATGGCAACCACAATTAGACTGAAGAGCAGAAAATAAGTCTGTTCCATCTTCTGTGCATCACAAACCTTCAGCTATTTGTAGCAGGCTATCATGTTGCTCCCTGGTATGTTTTTCTTCAAACTAAGCAAAACAGCATTCTTTTAACTTTTATTCACAGGAATTGGATTTTAAATCCAGCTTTACTTCACTGACCTTTTTATAACCATGTCTTTGAAACCTGTCATCCAAAATTGGCTTATGCTTAAAGCAGAATTAAGGCAAACCCAGTCTCTAGTACTGATCATCTGCTATGATGGTAAAGAATCTAAATACTCAGCTTCATCCAAGAAAATCTATTGAAACGCCACCACCCAGTCCACATTCTATTCAGAAAAGGAAGATCTGAAGCTCATCCACAGAATTATTTTTCAGTAACCTTAAGAAGGAAGATAGGAAAGGAAGAAACATACAGTATGTCTATGCCCTATTATTGTAAACGAAATCACTTGCCTATATGGATTTGATTAAAAAATATTAAATATCAGGGGTGTCCATGGGAAGCAGTAAAACAACAAAGATGGCAACCACAGCCATGTAGTCAAGTCCCATTCCTCTTTTATGTGCATTATACAGGTGCTATATATAAAAAGATGTGGACTTTGATCATATTGGGGTTTTTTCCCTTTTCTTTTCTTTTAATGGAACATTTCACGAATTTGCAAGTTAACCCTGTGAAGGGGCCACACTACTCTCTGCATCATTCCATTTTTTAAAAAAAGTAAATCACATTGTTACCAGTGCTCTTTCTCTTTTTGACCTTCCAGAGTTGGAACTCATTTTTCAAAATTCTCCATATGGCTAGCAGTTTGGCACCTAAACGTTCGACACATATAGAGAACAAATCAGAAAAGACTCGTCTAAATTTTAGCATCTTTTAAAAGGATTGCAACGTGCTTATTTTTTCATAACCATATTCAAGCTTGACTAATAATATTTATGATGGGGGCCTCTGATAAATCTGTGGGTCCCTTGAGCTACAAATCAAAAGTTAAGAGACAGCAAAATAACTCTTGAGTTACACTGCATGTCACTGACACAAATCACATCTAAACAAACTAAATTAGGTCTAATTGAGCAGCAGATGTCCAATTCCTCCTCTGAAGCTGGTTTACTCTCATTATTCTAATCATTTAAGTCATTGCAAAAGAGCCACTTCAAAGTTCTCTAGATCTAGCCTTGGGTTCTGCAACATCTGCAATTGTAGATGAATATAAACATTCCCTGTGGAAGAAAAATTAACAATTTCTTATCACATCAGGAAGGAGCCCACCTGTTGGGGAGAGTGATTCAAGTGGCAGAGTCCCATGCCCTACAAAGCATCAATGCAAATTATAAAATCCTTTGTTGATTTCCTTCCCCTGGGCATATGGAGACTAGGCATGCTTGCAGAGAAGTTCAAGTGATACTTACATCAAAATGAAATTACTAGAGAAGGGGGAAAGAACAGCTTGGTGTAAATTTGCATTTTAAGAACAACAATTTTGGGGAAATGAAATGGAAAAATGAAATTGTCAAATGCTGAGATTTCCCAGGCATGTTTACAGCAGGATGGATTATGTATATATTAAGATTGATATAATATATTAAGGCTAAGCAAATGGAACCACTCAGATTAGTATCTAATGTGTGGAATTATTCACAATTCTCAGACAAGAGCATTTTTCCTTAAAATATAGTTACCCATTCAACTGGACCACAAAGATTATTAAGTTTCTAAATTATTTTCATTTCTTAATGGGAAGACAAGAGTTTACACTCAACCTACTACATGGAGTGATTGTTGTGCGAATGAGGGCTATCCCTACAAAACCAGCTTTGATAAAATTGTCTAGATAAGAGCTGATGTAAATCAGATAAATAAATAAATAAATAAATAAATGCATACATAAGAAGGCAAATGCCATTATATTCTGTTTTATGTTTTTTCAATGGACATTTAGTGGGAATAGAATGCTAAGTGTTTTCCTGAATTATCAAGGTCCTGTTTATATTTTATCACATAATAAGTGGGGTCCCCAAATCCAAATACCCAATTTGGGTGTGTAATATTCTATTCCTCTTCTGGACCACACCAATTTGGCTGTTGCAAAGGAAGTCCACCAACTTCCCAGAGGTTAACACTCCAGACTGGAAAGAGCTCATGGTGTTCCCGTCAAATGGTACATCAAAAAGGGCCAGAGATGGTCAATGCCCATAACTTGATGATCCACTCCATTGCTTTTGTTCACTTTGGGAAATCTCAGAACCACCCCTAGAATAATTAGGTCATCATAATTTCAAGAAAGAAGGCAATTTTCTGAATTTCCCAGAATGTTTTATTCTATAGGTAGTTGGATTTGTATATAATTCCAAAATAACTATAATATTTAATTAGTAATACATATATTAACAATAACAGCCATTATGGGATTATATTATGCAGTACAATTGTATGCTTTCTAAAAAAATGTTCTGTATTACTCCCTCGTAAATGTATTCAGAATTGAAACTTTACACCTTTAAAAACAAATAAACAAAAGCTCCTTAGGAAATGAATTACAAAATAATATTTAAAAGAGATGCCAGAATTTTTATCTTTCTTTCTGCAACATATATTGAACATCTAGAGAACTGTAGCAGTTTTGAAAGTAACTCCAGCCATTTTGTGTGTCCTCAAAATGTCAGCAGGGCTGATCTATTTCCAGCTCATCTATAGTGCATTATCTACTGATTATGATTACTCCTTCCTGATATTTTGAAGTAGTTGCTTCTAAATACCATGGTAGAGGTTCTTGCATCTGTGTTGGATCAGGTCAAAGACCTCTCTCCTCTAGCATTCTATCCCTATAATGACTTGGGAAATGTACATCTTGGGAAATGTACAAAATTAAAACATCCTAGAGTATGCTATTGTAACTATTGTGCTTTGTAGCCATGGATAGCTTTATTCTTTATGCATTTGTGTAAGCCACTGTTAAAGCTATTTAACTTTGTGCTACTCTCTGTATCCTGTCAATGCATTTTAATTGTGCACTGTGTAAAACGGCACTGCCTTTTGTCTATCTTGAATCTTCCACCAATTAATTTAATTAATTTCCTTTATTTGTATGCCGCCCTTTTCCCTGGGGGGACTCAGGGCGGCTCACAATTCAGAAGGGTGGGGGGGCAAGACAAACAGTATTCCAAACATGGAGACAATACAACATATTAAAAGAAAGCACAACAGTCACACAATTCGGGTGGGGTTAAAATCTTAACCCCAGGCCAGCCGGGACAGCCAGATCTTTAAAGCGGCGTGGAAGGATTGGAGGGTGGCGAGGGTCCGAATCTCCACGGGGAGTTCGTTCCAGAGGGTCGGAGCAGCCACCGAGAAGGCTCTCCTCCGGGTAGTTGCCAGTCTGCACTGGCTGGAAGATGGAATTCGGAGGAGGCCTAATCGATGCGATCGGATCGGTCTAGTGGAGGTAATTGGCAGTAGGCGGTCTCTCAAGTTGGCTTCAATTGGCTTCATGGACGAGTCTGTTGTTAGTATTATGGCAGGAGAAGAACATTCTTCACCACCAATGACCCATTCTTCAAAACCTACTACAAAAGCTTTTAATTTTAATTTTTGAATACCTTTCCTGAAGGACTACCTACTGCAAAATTCTACATCAGCTATCTAATTGTTTGCAGATTGCTAACGGTGTCTAGTATCTCTACCTTTAGCAGTGTTTCTGTCTTTCCTTCTACTAGTTTAATGAGAGAAAGAGTTGGTCAATGTCCCTACACTACCACACTTCCTTGACTTTTACCTAAAAAAGGGCTCAGCAGAATCACCAACTAATAGCAGTAGCTCCTTCCTCACCTCTTCTGCAGTCTGCCACCATTACTACTGATACTAAAATTCAATGTTTGCATTTTGTTAGTCCTGTAAGAAACAGCTAGAATCCTCTTAATTAACTAGATAATTTGCAGAGAGTGTAGTGTTAGGACAACTTAGCTGTTCCAAGGGAGAGCAAAGCATAAATAAATGAGGACCTATTGAAAATTAGAGGTAAGTGAGTGAGTTGCTGAAAAATTTCCATTTTGTGAACAATGAACAATTTTATGGGTGGGGTGGGGTAATTTGGAATAATATGGGACATAAAAAGCAACACAAAATATTACAAAGGAAGAGATGTTCTTTAAATAATTTATCATGGGGGCTTTGAATTGGCTGTAAAAAGAAGACATTCTCAATGCATTATCCATGTTAGCCCAATACTAGACCCCTTTAGCTAGATAAATTGTTGCACTGTGCTGAGTTTTGTGATTTTTTCTTTTAAATTTATATCTCTACAGAGATTGTGCTGGGTTTTTTTCTTCCTTGATGGGTTCTCTGTGTTAAGAGAAAAAATAGGCAAAGGTGCAGAGAATCATAAAGAGATTACATAGAGATGATCAGAATACCTGCTGAGTAAAATTACATCATGGAGGTATATCTATTATGTTTAGAAAAAATGTATCTAGCCACAACTTCAAGTAAATTAGTTGAAGGCAGTAGAAATGGAAACTCCAGATAATGTTATTAGTAGAAGGGTTGATGTGTGACAGCTTTTTCCTATAGTGTAGAAAGAATGTCATTTCTATGCATAAATTATGAACGCTTTCAGCAGGTTAAATTTAAATCTATGTCTCTTTTTCACATGGCAAGCATATTTAGAACATGTGGTTATTATTGTCTCAAAATCATTTATTGTGCTATAAACTTCTATCCAATTTCTCACAGCAGAATGGTCCCAGCTTGGCAAAAGCAGCTTTTTACAAATGCTACAAATTGCAAAGATGCTCAGAATGTTTAATCTACAGTATCTATTTCAAACAAAGGTGAGCTGAATCAAAATGAGAAGTTAACTCATTTTATGCTTGTAAAATGTCTGGAAAGAATGGTGTGTTTAAACCCGCATTCCTTTTCAATTTGATCATGGCAAACATCAATGGAGGAAACAGAAAGAGATTAAGGTATTGGTATGTTTTATAGGTCTCCATCAATAGTAATTTTGCTCGTTGGTTGGCGCACTAATAGTTTTATAATTCTCCCAATCATTTCATCCTTTGGTTCCTAAAAAAGATATTCTTGGAGGTTGGCAATGTGGACTTTTGTGATCAGAGGTGGGCATCACATAATGTAACACCCATTCACCCAGAACCAAAAATGTGAGCGTGCGCGCACCAGCTCGCTTCTCTCTTGTATGTGCCTTCTGTGCATTCACACAATATCAAACTCATGGCGTTTATATAGGATGGGATAGCGCCAGGGCGAGTGGGTGGGGGCTGGTCATAACTACCGGTTTACCCTAATCGATCGGAACTGGCAGCAGCCCATCTCTGGATATGATCGGATTTGGTATGGAAGTTTATAGATTTTTTAAAAAAACCACGTGTTCACATTTGCTAGTGCACAGATACACCAAACACTAAGGAATTGTTATAAAGTACCTGAAAAAGTACTATCTGTAGAAATGAAATTTAATAGTAATAGATCTTGTCCCAATGACCCTAATCTATGAAAGGGGGGGGGGGAAGACCTTTAAAAAGAGGAACAAAAGGAAGGAGAGAATAGAAGGAACAGTTGGCATACCAAAATCTCATTCATTATTCACATGAGCGAAACAAATAGTTTGCAGTGAATAAAAAAGTAGACTTCACACTCCCAGAACTGATCTTTTCTTTTGCCTGCCACTCATAGGGAACTATTCCCCCCTCCGCACCAAAACCAAGGCTGTCAAGCAGAAAGGTTGGGGGCCACAGTATTAGAGAGCTATAAATATAGTATATAGCCATACCACCACCATAATATTAGCCATCAGTAAAAGAGATTTAGTTACATAATTTGTGCCTTGTGCCCAGAAGCTTGGGACAGAGAAAGAGGAACAGCAGGATTTTGGAAATGGAGTAGGACAAGCAGATTCCATCACTACTGGGTCACTCAATAAGACTTCTACAACTTTGATGATTGCAGAAAGCACGCAAAACCTTTTGGATATCTTTGCTAGTGACCACCTTAGGGACTAGCTGCCGAAGCTATCTGTCATACTTGTCCATAGCTTGTCCATAACCTGCTTTTGTCTGCTCTTTTACTCCTACACATTGGTATTTGGTGGTCCTACAGAAGATCACAAGGATTTTTTTTCCCTTTTAAAGACTGAAAGCTCAGCCTTGTCCCTGTGGGCTGCCACCTCTGTCTTGGCTGTATTACTACAATAGAAGAGAATATACTGTATGTAGCTCAGGACTGACTTGTGGACTCCTTGGTGCTTTCAGACTTTTCATTACCAGACTAATGACTGTAGGGATAACTCCATATTTATGTACAGTAGATTACCCTGCCAATGTTGGTGGAGGTATGCTGTTTTCCTTGGTGGTTCCTTGATTAGGGTATAGTTTTCTACTTGATTGATGTTAATTCCTGCTAATCTGGCTGCTGGCTGCTGGAGAGGATGTCTTCTGGACTCTTTGTTTTCTTCTTAGCTTTTTTATTGTCTGTTTTGAATGGTTTTAATTCTGGTTTATCTTTATGTGTGTATGGATGACTGATTTATCTGAATGCCAAGCTTCCAGGAAATGGGACATGATTGGATTTAGCTTATCTAGGATGTTCAGTGTCTGTTAGTTGAAACTATGGTTGATTGTGTCCATGTTTAGTGAGATTAAGGAGATTTCGTCTGTCACTTGCTGGTGTTCATAGATGTGCTCTGTTAGTTTTCTGTCTGTCTGTCCTACATAGTGAATGTTATAGTTGTTACATTGTATATTGTAGGTGACTTCTATTTTATTTCTTGGGCTTTTTGGTTTATTTGATATATTTAGTAGGGCTTTAGGTAGTTGTGTGCTGTGGTGATATCTTGCGGTTGTTATAGTCTGTTCTTTCTGAGATATTTTTGGTGTGTGGCAGTGTTATCTTTTTTATAGCTTATGCTGTTTGTGTTGTATTGGGTCAGACCCTTTCTGATAAAGTTGTATGAATATCCCTTTTGTTGGAAGATGTTGCATAAATAGTCTGTTTCCTTTTTCTGATGTTCAGGGTTATTTCAAAACATTTGTACTCATCTGAATAATGTTCTCACATAACTCCTCTTGTGGAGTTTGGATGTATTTACATCATAGAATCATAGATTGGAAGATAACCCAGAAGCCATCCAGTCCAACCCTACTTAATACAGAATTCACTACAGAAAACCTCTGCTGATATACTTTAAATCTTTGATCCATTGCTTCTTAGCCCCACTCCAAATCATTGATATCTGATTTTGAAGGAAGCTGAATAACAGTTTGGGCAAAGCTGGGGCATTTTGCTGGGCTAAATTGTAAAGGGAAAGACTAAAAACAACTCACATTAATGCATATTCCTGTTTCCTCTTCTTGCGGCTTCTTTTAAACTTTTTAAAAGCAATATTGTTTCTATATGACCCTATACAGTAACTGAAAAAAGTACAGTTTTATCCAAAGCTGACCATGACTGGCTATAATATATTATTCAGAAGCCAGGTTAATGAAATCTGCTTCACAACAATGGTTCCTGATTATATGAGCCCAAGGCAAAACAAGTAGCAGATTCCAAGAAGGAAGTTTTCATCACAAAAAAATGCTCCTTACAAGGAGAACTCACAGTACCTACCAACTTGTCAATCCCAGTATTTAAAATTCATATGTCTAAATAATTTATGTATCTCCCAAGTGTTTCCCTATATAAAAAGCCTTCTATTTTACTAGAAATTATTGCATGGTTCTAATGTATGTTGCCAGGCCTAGTCACATGAATCATTCTAGCACATTTTAAAAAACCAAACCTGGCAGGGAGAGGTAATGATGATCAAACTGCTCCAAGACTGGCAATATTGCAACTGTGCTGCCTCGTTTCATTTGGCCATTGGCACAACATTTTGGTTCTCCCAAATTCACATGAATTCTACAGACATTATTTCTCAACCTTGGTAATGGCAACTTTAAGCTGTGGGGACTTCAACTCCCAAAGTTTCCCAGCCACCATGCTGGCTAGGGAATTCTGGAAGTTGAAGTCCACACAGTTTAAAGTTGCCAAGATTGAGAAATACTATTCTATAGCTTTTCCTGATGCCTCTGTATAGGCATAGTTGCTGAGATAATGTAGCTCTTTGAGTTTGTCCAGGAGAAAGAAAGAGGGTATCCGGTCAGTATCATTCTACAGTCCTAATGGACAACCATTTAAATATGAGCCAGCAGTGTGCAGCAGCTGCCAAAAAAGCCAACACAGTTCTAGGCTGCATAAACAGAGGGATAGAATCAAGTTCACGTGAAGTGTTAATACCACTTTATGCTGCCTTGGTAAGGCCACACTTGGAATACTGCATTCAGTTTTGGTCAATATAAAAGAGATGTGGGGACTCTAGAAAGAGTGGAGAGAAGAGCAACAAAGATGATTAAGGGACTGGAGGCTAAAATATATGAAGAACAGATGCAGGAACTGGGTATGTCGAGTTTGATGAAAAGAAGGAAAATGGGTGACATGATGGCAGTGTTCAGATATCTCAGGGCTGCCACAAAGAAGAGGGAGTCAAATTATTCTCCAAATGACCTGAGTGTAGGACAAGAAGCAATGGGTGGAAACTAATCAAGGAGAGAAGCAACTTAGAACTAAGGAGAAATTTCCTGACAGTTAGAGCAATTAATTAATGGAACAACTTGACTCCAGAAGTTGTGAATGCTCCAAAACTGGATGTTTTTAAGAAGATATCCTAAGGTGACCAGACGTCCCGCTTTTGGCGGGACACACCCGCCTTCCAACGCATTTTCCCGCGTCCCGCCCGCCTTTTTAAAAAGCACGCTTTTTTTGGCGCTCGCAGCTCCCGCCCATCAGCTGCTAGCTTGCTGGGCTGGCTCATCGTTCTGTTCTCTATCCTACCTCCTACATACAAATTTAAGCCAGCCCAGCCTGCCGCTCACAGATTGGATTGGCCTGGACTCCAGCCAATCAGTGAGCTGGCTGGGATGGAAAACGCGGCATGCTTAAAGTTTTCCATCCCAGCCAGCTCACTGATTGGCTGGAGTCCGCTTAGCATGCCGCATGAGTCCCCCGCCCATCCGTTGCCGCTCGCATGGGCGGGGTAGCGTAGCGAGTGAGCGGGGAGCGAGCTCGCCTTTCCAGCTCCACTTCCGGACAAGCTGTGGAAAAACCTCGGCGAAAAGTGCCACCTGGGGCCGCCGCTTCTTCTCCGAACTCAGAGTAAGTGACGGGCGGGGCGAGTGAGGGGGGGTGGCGGGATCGCCACCCGCTGCACTGCAGTTGACTCACCCCGGGCCGGGCGGGCTGGGAGGCTCTGGGCGTCCGGGCGGGAAGAGCACAGAGAAAGGCAGAGCGGCGCTCGACGCGACTCTGCTATTTCTGCTGGAGGAGTCCCTAGATAGGGAAGGCGGGTGGCGAGGCAGAGCAAGGGAGCGCAAATGGCGGATCCCGGGCTCATATGCAGAGGGAGCTCTCCAGGCACAGGAGCGCTGGAAAAGTGCTCCGCTCATACACCCACCAGGACGGAGCACGCTCGCTCCAGCCCTGCCTGCCGGCAGGACTTTGAAGTGTTGGCTTGCCGCTTGCCTTCCACTTCGGCCCGCGCGGAAGGCAATCCAGCCCTTTCAAAGTCATGCCGGCAGTTTAGAACTCGCCCGCCATTCAGCGAAAGATGTTTCACTGAATGGCGGCCGAGGGGCACGCTAAAGTGCCAGCATGAGTTTGAAGGGCTGGCTTGCCACTTGCCTTCCACTTCGGCCCGCGCGGAAGGCAATCCAGCCCTTTCAAAGTCATGCCGGCAGTTTAGAACTCGCCCGCCATTCAGTGAAACATCTTTCGCTGAATGGCAGCCGAGGGGCACACTAAAGTGCCAGCATGAGTTTGAAGGGCTGGCTTGCCTTCCATGTCGGCCCGCGTGGAAGGAAAGCCGCACTTCAAAGTCATGCCGGCAGTGGGAAGCCTTTGCTGGCCCGATACCAGCTCTGAAGTTGCTTTCCTTTCTACTAAAGCCCCTGCTCAGCAAAGCAAGTCCGGGGAAGTCCTTTGAGCCGGCTAGAAAAGGTCTGCCGCGAACTGGAAAGCTGACGCACCCCCTCCTCTCTGCCCCCCCTCTGCAACCCCGGATACCCTCTGCCGCCGTGCCTGAAGCATGGGAGCGCTCACCAGCCGGCAGAACGCCGGAGTGGAAGAGGTGGATGTCCCATCCAATTCCCTCTACAGATATCCCCCAAAATCTGGTAAGACGGAGCAAGTGGGGGGGGATATGCGAGAGGTTTGCGGGGAGTCCCGCATGGCAGGGTTTTGCGCGCGCTCCGTACTCTGAGTTGAGGGAATGGGAGCAGCGGCTGCAACCCCAGAGTTCGGCTAGGCGAGAACTTTAAGGCGAGCGGTGGGACGGACCCTTGCTGTCAATCTCCCCCCCCTTGTGCCTTTTCGCAGCCGTCCCATCGTTCTCCCACCAGTGGGGCTGCTCCTGTGATGTGGTCCCCCCCCCCGTGGCTGCGAAGGAGTTTCCCGAGAGTTTTAGAGGGTCAGGAGTACGACCCTCATTGCAACGTCGCCATTTGCAAGCTCTGGCTGCTTGGGAGGATGGTTATTTATTTATTTTTTTCTTCTTGCTTCCGCTTTCTTGCCGGCTTGCAAGGATTGTGGTGGCGGCTTGGATGGAAATAGTGACATTCGTGGCATCGCGCTTGGGGTTAAAAACTGCTTTTCGTTCGCGGCAGCAACTGCTCTTTGAGAATTCTTGCTTGAAAAAACAGGACTCCCTCACGCGGTCCTGAATTGAGGTCCATCTCCCTCCACCCCTAATTAAAAAGCCCCTGGTAAATTCTTGCCTGTCCTGTGCCACTTGGCATGCCTGCCTGTTTAGTTGTTACTGCGCTGATTGAATTCTAAAATACCCCATCAATCTTCCGATGTAACATTTAACCATCCCCGCTGCTAATGAGAGTTCGCCCCTTCGCCCGCTGAGTTGGAGTCGGTGATGGGACGCGCGGGGTCGGTCGGTGGCTCTCTCGCTCGCTCCTCCCGCCGCGGCGCCAGCAGCAATGGGATATGCTTGGGGAAGGGACAGCCAGAACCACCTGCCCGGATTTGTGCTCCAGCCGTCGCCACCGCTTCTGCTGCTGGTGAGCACGCGAAAGGAGAAAAAAGGAAAGGGTGACGGCTCCAGGACACAGCGACCCGTGGGAGCGCCGGAGGAACCGGGGGATGTTATAGCTGCTTTTCGCTTCTCCGCCTTTTCCTGGGGATCGTGGAGGAATCTTGGTCTGGCATCATTGAGGAGAACCTGCCGCGCGCCTGTTTCGAGGCTCATCACTAGCAAATACCCACCGCTAGAAGATGGGGAGGGTAACCTGGGTCTTCTCGGGCCAGGATCAGACCTTCCTGGCTGCCTTTGCCACTGCTGCCGCCGCCACTGCTTGGCAGATTCTCCTCAATGATGCCAGACCAAGATTCCTCCACAATCCCCAGGAAGAGGTGGAGAAGCAGGGCGGAGAGAGGAAAGGAAGCTGCAGCCGAAGGGAGAGACGCTGTGGTGGGAATTGACTCCAGTGAGGCCCGGTAGCCGCCGGTTGGGGTGGCTGTCAAGGCGCTGAAAGGAAGGAGCTGCAGCCGAAGGGAGAGACGCTCGCCCCCGTGTTCAGCAAAGCAAGCCCGCTGGCGGCGCCTGTGCTGTGGTGGGAATTGACTCCAGTGAGGCCCGGTAGCCGCCGGTTGGGGTGGCTGTCAAGGCGCTGAAAGGAAGGAGCTGCAGCCGAAGGGAGAGACGCTCGCCCCCGTGTTCAGCAAAGCAAGCCCGCTGGCGGCGCCTGTGCTGTGGTGGGAAGCGAACTGCGGGTCCCCCCCTGCCGCCGCCGCCTTCTTTACCTCTGCCTCTTCCAGAGCCCGGGGTGGCTGTCAGGGCGCTGACGGTGGAGCGGACGCGGCCAGTTTGTTACTGCTTCCAGGATCGAGACGGACGAGGGAAGCGGCGGTGACTGGCCCCAACAACAACACGGTGCGGTGGGAAGCGAGTCTGCAAGGCTTGGTTGCTTCCCATCCAGAGGTGGCGGCAAGAGCAGCGCGTTGTTGTTGTTGGGGCTAGCTACCTTCTCGTCCATGGCTGGACCTTCCGTTCTTCCTCCGCACCTCGTTACAGTCGCTGCTGACGTCCGCCGCCACCGCTTCCCTCGTCCGTCTCGATTGCTGGAAGCAGTAACAAACGGCGCGTCTGCTCCGCTGTCAGCGCCCTGACAGCCACCCCGGGCTCTGGAAGAGGCAGAGGTAAAGAAGGCGGCGGCGGCAGGGGGGGACCCGCAGTTTGCTTCCCACCACAGCACAGGCGCCGCCAGCGGGCTTGCTTTGCTGAACACAGGGGGGAGCGTCTCTCCCTTCGGCTGTAGCTCCTTCCTTTCAGCGCCTTGACAGCCACCCCAACCGGCGGCTACCGGGCCTCACTGGAGTCAATTGCAAAACCGCGTTCAGCGCTTTGAGGACCTGAGGCATCTTGGGAAATGCAGTTCCCTATCGGAAAGAATGGAGTAGCTGCGAATTTGTAACAACAGAAGATAATAACTTGGTGCTTCGCAGGTTACGAAATTTGCACACTGTTTTTTAAAAGTTAGATAAAGAAATTATGCTGTGAAAGCGACTAGAAAGCCTCCCCTTCCCTTCCTGTGTGCGAGAAAGGGAAGGAGAGGAAGGAAGGAGAGAGGGGGGAAGGAAAAAAGAAGAAGGGAGGGGGGAGAAGATGGAAGGAGAAAAGATGGATAGAAGGAGAAAGAATGGGAGGAGAAGGAGGAAGATGGAAGAAAAAAAGAAGAAAAAGAAGAAGGGAGGGAGAAAAGAGGGAAGGAGGTAGGAAGAAAAGGGGAAGAGAGGGAAAGAGCAGAAAGACAAAGAGGATGAAGTTGATAGGCAAGAGAAAAGAGGAAGGAAGGAAAAAAGAAAAAGGGAGGGAGAGAGGAAAGAAGAAAAGATGGAACTAGAAAAGAAAGAAGGGAGGGAGGAAAGGGGAAGACAGGGAAAGAGCAGAAAGACAGAGAAGGTGAAGGTAGATAGGCAGAAGGAAGGAAGAAGGAAGAAATAGGAAAGGAGGGAAGGAGGAAGGAACAGAAGCGAAGAGGAAGAGAGAAATGGAAAGAGCAGAAAGACAGAGAAGGTAGATAGGCAAAAGAAATGAAGCTGAAAGAATGGAAGGAGGAAGGAAGAGAAAAGGAGGAAGGGAGTGAGTGAGGAAAGAAGAGAGGATGGAAGGAGAAAGGAAGGAAGAGAGGGAAAGAGCAGAAGATGGATAAGGTAAAGGTAGATAAGCAAGAGGAATGAAGGAAGAAGTGAGGAGTCTCGAGGAGGGGGAAAACATTTAGTGACCAAAGTTACAATGGCATTGAAAAAAGTGACTGATGACCATTTTTCACACTTAGCGACCATTGTGACCATTTTTCACACTTAGCGACCGTGGTCACGTGATCCTCATGGTCACGTGATCAAAATTTTGTTTGACAACAGATTCGTATTTATGCTGGTTTCAGTGTCCTGGGGTGACCTTTTGACAAAAAAAATTTTTTTAAATCAAGCCCCCCCCCCCCCCCCCCCGGTCAAAGGCGTCCCTCTTTTCCAATCTGAAAATCTGGTCACCTTAAGATATCCATTTGTCTGAAGTGCTGTAGGGTTTCCTGCCTAAGCAAGGGATTGGACTAGAAGACCTTCAAGGTCCCTTCCAACTCTGTTTTACTATTCTATTCTACATCCAGAACCTGATTGTGCTGACATTAAATGCTTAGTTAGCTCAGTTAATGGAATAAAACTCTTTGCTATCCTGTAACATAAGTAATATCTTGCATGAGAGACTGCAGAAGTGTGAACATTTGTGTTGATAATTCCCAGCTGAAGTACCAGAAGCTCTTGAGATCATGGCACCAAATTCAAACAGCTAACCACCAAAATTCAGTGGTGTATTTCCCTTCCCCCCCCCCAAGCTTTTAAAACAATAATAAGAAAACAGAGTTTCCTACATTAATTTCATTTCCTTAAAATGCTCTTAATCTAAAAAGGGGCCTCAAAATGTGGGGTGACTTCCTCTCTGATCACATCACACATCATACATCAAGGGGCTTCCCGGTTGAAAGGATTAGTCAGTGACATCCTCATTGCCTAGTGGATGCCATTTGGAGGCTCCTTTCATGTCCCAGGCAGGAGCTGGAGTGAAGGATGAGAACTCATTCTACCCTATGGCAGCACTCAGGTCTCGAACACAGGATTGCTAACCTCCAACCTGGCATCCTAACCACGTGAGCTGCCATGCTCCTTCTCAGTGGTGGGATTCAAATTTTTTTTACTACTGGTTCTGTGGGCGTAGCTTGTGGGTGTGGTATGGCTTGGTGGGCATGACGGGAGAAGATCCTGTAAAATCTCCATTCCCACCCCACTCCAGGGGAAAGTTACTACAAAATTCCCATTCTCACCCAACAGCAGGGACTTGGGAGGCAGAGAATAGATGGGGGTGGGGCCAATCAGAGGTTGGTATTTATTAGTTCTCTGAACTACTCAAAGTTTCTGCTGCTGGTTCTTGAGAGCTGGTCAGAACCTGCTGAAAACCACCTCTGCTCCTTCTCCTCTCTGATATATGCACCTTACCTCTGTGCTTCCTTGGGGGCAAAATAAGAGAGCATGCCCTCCCTCCCCCTTTAGAGGACCTTACAGTCAGCTGCCTCAGGATGGTCAGTGAATGCTAATTGCATTCGGGACAGCAATACAATTCAAAGGAGAGGGCCAAACTGAGAGTTCATTTTGTTTAAAAAGGAGGCGATCCATGTGTTGATTACAAAGCTCAGATAGGGACAGTTCTGATTCACTTTGAGAGGCTTTACATTTAAAAGACCATTCATTATTTCAGCATTTCCTCCTGCTTGCATTGATTTTCTTGTTCCGTTAGTTGTGTTACTAAAATGCATGCAGGGTAAGTTCAAGCATCCATTTTTCTGTGGGCTAGCAATAATGTAGCACTGTTAAGGGATTTTTTTTTGTCTATACACAATATAGGAAACACAAGGCATCTCTTACATTATCTTTTTTCCTTAAGAGATGAGGAAACATTATTTTTAAAACAAGTCAATTGGATTTATAGGTAACCTACAGATTGACTGACTGACTGACTTTGAACTCTAACCGGACTTAAGCTAAATTAATTTCAGACTTCCCCCATTTAGTGTGCCTTCCCTTTAATTTCAAAGACAAATATAAAGATCGGTATAATTTATGCTGATTCAAACAGGCTTCCTCAACTTAGCTATACATATGAATTCAATTATGAGTGATGACATGTTGAATGATTTTCTACAGGTTCTGTAAGCTGGACTTGAATTAAGGAAAAAAAAGTAATAAAACTATGAAGGAAGTTTTATGTCTTTTTCAGACCTAAGGTTTCATGAAAACTACCATAAAATTCTTACTGTTATTACTTCTGCAAATAGAGATCAAACATTCAGTTAAAATGAAATTCCATGAACAGTGAAGAAACCTTATAAAAGAACCGTAGCTGAAAAGGGATTTTTTGTGGAAAAACATCACTACTAAATGCAAAGTCATTCTACATTCAAAGGGAAAATGTCTTATAGGCCATCGATAGTCACTCAGAAACATTCTAATTGATCTTAGCTTGCAGGCAAACCATATAGGGGACCTATGTTAAAAAACATAGGTGCGCATGCACATCCTGTACAATTAGCCTCTGAGACTTCGTAATGGCGGGAAAGTGTTCCTGAGAGGGAGGAAGGGGCTTAGGTCCTGCTCCAGGCTGTAAATGTGCAAGGCATGCACGCGGCAGAGGTTGGTTCCTACCAGTTCGTACCTATTCGGTAGAACCGGTTCGTCAAATCTACCGAACCGGTTAGAAGAGGTTCCACCAGTGGACCCGGAAAGCAGGCCACACCTATAGAAGAGGTTCCAAAATTTTTTGAAACCCACCACTGGTCCTTGGATATGATTATTCTACACTATCATGCTCATATTTATAAAACTCAGTGCCTCTGTGAAAGGTAAGGATGACTACTGCGTTTGTGGTGCAATCAGAACATTGCGTGTGTTGAAGTTGTTTTAACGCAAACCAAAGATTTTAAAAAACAAGTTTACATCATATTCTTATGCATGCCAGTGCTATGTGTTAGGTAATTTAAGGTGGTTCTGACAAGTATCGTCGGCATCTTCATATCCGGTCACATGGGTGGCAAGCCACTCCCATCCGGTCACATGGACAGCAAACCACTCTCACAAAGGAGGTCACACCCACAGAGTAGGTTCGAACAATTTTTGAAACCCACCACTGGCGCGCGGCTATGTTTTCCACGCCGCTGCCAGGTACTTTTAACTATATCTAAATCCACAACCAGGCCTGTCATCAAGAGCCAAGCTCAGGAGCCCGAATTGGCTCCATTCACACAATGAAAACCTGCTTGCTAAAAGTACTATAAACCATGCACAAAGGAAAAGAGCAAAAAAAATTGCAATGCAAAATAACAATTTAAAAAATGATAAAAGTGGAATTATTATTAGAAATAAAATGTAACAGAGAAAATGATATGTATGAAAGTATAAAGTTGGGTTTCCTGAAATGCCACGCCGAGAACCCCTCAGAGAAAGTAAATAAGCAAGGCCAACAACAGAAAGGGGGAAAGATGAGGAGGGAAAGGAAGAAAGAGTAAAGCAGAGGGAATAAGGAGGGGAATCAAGAGTAGGAGAGAGGGTAAGAGGGAGGAGAAGAGAGGAGGAGGCGAAGAAAGAGAGGGGGAAAAGGAGGGAGGAAGGAGGAGGGAAAGGAAGGAGAGTAAAGCAGATGAAGCAAAGGAGGTGAAGTAAGAGTAGGAGAGAAGATAAGAAGGAAGAAAAGACAGGAGGGGAGGAAAGAGAGGGGAAGAAGAAGGGAGGAAGAAGGAGGAGGGAAAAGAAAGGGTAAAGCAGAGGAAGCAAAGGAGGGGAAGTAAAAGTAGGAGAGAAGGTAAGAAAGAGGAGAAGAGGAGGAGGGGAGGAAAGAGAGGGGAAGAAGAAGGGAGGAAGGAGAGGAGGAAAGTAGAAGGCAGATAAGGGAGGTAAGAAGATAGAAGGAGCAAGGTTGTTGCAAAATAAAATGGGGTGGCAAGAAAGTGACCCAAACTGTATTCTATATATTTGTAAGAAAATAATGATAAATGATTAATTATAATGATATAATTAATGGTAATTCTAAGAGTGTATATTTGTGAATGAACTTGAAAGAGAAAATAAAAAACTTTTTTTAAAAAAAAATAAACAATAAATTAAGGTTAAGCTTACCACCACCACCAAGGTTAAGAGCAGTCCTGCAAACAACCCCAAACCAGGTTGAAGATCCATCCAGGCAGGGTAAGAAAGTTTGTGAATGCAGCTGCAGGCAACTTAGTTAAGGAGGCTGTGGGAATAAAGCCAATGTGTGTCTCTGTGTATATGTGTATATGATTGTATAGCAGCCGAGGTTGTCCAGCCTCCAGGATGTGATTCTTTTCAGACCCCAAATTTAGGAGCAGACAAGATGTTGGCTGCCTCTATAAAAAAAGATGTGGAGACTCTATGAAGAACAGTTGCAGGAACTGGGTATGTCTGGTTGAATGAAAAGAAGGACTTAAGGGTGATATGATAGCAGTCTTACAATATCTACATTACTATTCATAACAATAGTAAAAGTACAGTTATAGAGTAGCAATGAATTTTTTTTTATGATTGGGGGTCACCACAATACGAGGAACTGTATTAAGGGGCCGCAGAATTAGGAAAGTTGAGAACCACTGCTCTAAGGTGTGTGTGTGTGTGTGTGTGTGTGTGTGTGTGTGTGTTATAAAAAGTCTCTAGTGCCTTTCTAAAGGACTCTTATGACTTAAGTATTATGGAAAGTGTTGCATTTAAAGTTGACATAATGAAGAAATAACTGGACCTTGGAAACTCTACTGAGGAATTTATGGGGCTGTTCTTTTCTTGCTTTCTGTCTAAAATTTATATTGACCTTCTATCTCTAGTAAGTTCAGCTGAAACCATATAATTAAAAAAAGATAAAGACATCTTAAATCATTGTGAAAGAAAAAAGTGTGGCAGAAGAGGCTGTTGTTTTACATTGCTGAGGCCTTCAGCATTTCCTCTGTTACTTCATACAGATTCCTCTTTTTAAGAAGGCCAAGGGGTATCTTTACATGTCCAAGAGACAACAAAGGCTATAGAGGACCCAGCTCTTCACAAAATTGTAAGGCTAAACTCTGTTGGGAAGATATAGAAGTGAATACAGATAGTCTTCGACTTACATCTATTTATTTAGTGACCATTCAAACTTACTACAGCACTAAAAAGGGGGAATCAAGACTGTTTTGCCACACTTACTGCAGCCTTCCCATGGTCACATGATCAAAATTCAGACACTTGGCAACTGGTTCATATTTATGATGGTTGCAGGGCCCTGGGGTCATATGATCCCCTTTTGTGACCTTCCGGCAAGCAAAATCTTAGGAAAACTAGTTCCATTTAACAATTGTGTTACTAAGTTAATAACTGCAGTGATCCACTTAACAACTGTGGCAAGAAAGGTTGTTAAAATGGGGCAAGACTCTCTTCACAACTGTCTTGCTTAACAACAGAAATTTTGAGCTCAGTTATGGTTGTAAGTCAAGGATTACCTGTACTGAAGCGGCTTGAATTGTTGCTCATAACAAGCTCTGCTGTGTAAATACTGTTCAATGCATTACCGAACCTTTGTCATCATCGCCCCCCTCCCCAATATGTGTAGATCATGTTCATTTCAAATCATATATAATAAGGCATTCAAATTGATTTAAGGGTATCTTGTGTCTTTATTCCAAATTGCTGAACTAAGAGAGCAAGGAGATAATGACATATACTTTTGTCAATGGAGTATATTTGTTTCTGATTGCAGCTATGCCAATAAATATAGAATCACACCTAATGTTCAGATTTCTTCTCTGCTCATTTTACCCCGAGGCCACAGATTGCAAAAGAAATCACAAAAAATATCTTTGTTCTTTTACACATGTGCCATCTAAACTCTTTAAATAGTTTAATAGCAACAGTAATACAATTATTTGCCTTGTTAGATTGTACAAGAAAGCCAATATTCCACGTGTTTTGCTCAGAAGAGCACCGGCTGAAAACAGTGAGAAAGCTACCACAATAGGTTTAAAAGCAGGTACAATGTTTTTATCCAATCCATGTTTGGGGCCAAATTGTATAGAAATCAGACAAAACAACATAACCCTCTGGACATCCTGGGGAACAACTCTTTCAGCTTGTGACCTTATGAAATAAAAGGTTAAATCTATTTGCAAGACCTTCTGCCAAAAAAAAAAAAAAAAAAAAGCAAAATTGTCAAATTACTGACATTTTTAGATTGTACCAAAACCTCAGGTAGCATTGTGACAGCATTTTAATCCCAGGCATCATTTAAAAACAAAACAGGATGGAAAATGTGATGTAGTTTCTATTGGTCCTGGAAGACTTGGTAAACATTTCCTTAGAATCACCGTACGCCTTTATAGTATAAACTTTATTGTCATTGTACATCATGTACAATGAAATTGGTTTTAGCCTCACTGGTGCAATCCATGACAAAAAATACAAGCAACATACATAGTATAAAGAATAATCCCTATGCAAGTAATTATGGGGGGGAAAGAAAAGAAAAACTTTTCCTCATGTGGATGGAGTGATTGTGGTTGTCTTTAATTTCTATTTATCATGAAATTTCTGCTAGAAATCAATCTAGCAGATGGCTGCTAGACTAATGGCAGACTCTCCTCCCACCATGCTCTCTGCTCTCCACCCACCCATCTTTTTGGTTATCATATTAATGTATTATTCTCATTGCATTCCTTTGTCATTTTTGATTTTGCTTTTGTTCTGTTTATGCTTCTTTCATTTTCTTTTTGTAAACTACCTAGAGCAGCCCCACAGTCAGATAGGCCACAAATAAATTAATTTCTCAAAGAAGAGTAAAATTGGATTCCTTATTTTAAAAGGCAATTACTGGCTAATTGAAAAGGCAAAGATGCTTGGAAGTTGAGGGTAGTTCCTGATGTCCATATGGATGCAGTCAGTCTGGCAATTATTGGGGCAATGCTGTGAAAATGGTTTGCCACTGTCTTTGGTAACTTTTTAAAGAAAACTGTCCAATCTAATCAATAACCTTAGTCATGACTGTCTTCAGGATATGGTTAAAAAAAAGGTCACATTTTCCTCCTACCAAATGTGTGTTTGTGTGATACACTTGTATAAACACAAACATGAAGCCACTTTCAAAAACAAGGTAAAGGCAGAGCAAAAATCTCCACCAATACTTACTGCACTTATAATTGATATAAATTGATATAATTATATTTGATTAAAGTTATTTTCTTTTAAAATACAGCACTGCTAATGCAAAACGGGTTCCCCAGCAGCAAATATATACACAATAATGTCTCTCACAGAAACGATTATCTCTTTTGCACACGTGCATGCACATACTAATAGAGAGAAAGGGGGACTATAAAGACAATTGAATCCAGCAGTCATAAATTGATGCATTGCTCCATAGTGAGCCCATTGAATTCAATGACACCAGATGCTACTCTACAAGGAGCAATCTGTTTAGTTTATGTCACTCCACAAGAAGTTGATGGAAAGTGGTATTGAAGAAACAACTTCCCCCCTAAGTTTGCACATCAAATTTACAGCTGCTTCAGCTTAATTTGCAAGGTAGCTTTGAACAATCTGAGGTTCCCCCTCCATCTTTTTTGGTCCTCAGTGCAAGATAATTGCTTTTATTAGCTTGCTTCTACATTCTCCTCAGATCTTTATTGCCCATTTCTTTTATCATGTAAGTCTACCCTCTCATTTTGAAAACAATCATTTGGGGAGGGATTTTCCATGTTCTTTTCAGGTTAATATTGAATGTAGAATTAGGTTAGGGGCTTTTGATATATAAAGTATGTGCTTATCACTGAATGACGGCCCTTCTCCAATTATAAACCAAATAAGGATAATATTCCAACTTCTCTTTTAAGAAAACAACAGTTCTTTGTTCAAAACACATTAAGATAGCAGTGAGAATAACGCTCGAATTGGTTTGCATCCTTACTTGTCTAAAATGGATTCTAACAACCCCTCTGCCAAATGAAAAAAAAAAAAAAAGTAAGAGCTTGAAATCATCACAAATGATTTCTCCAGCTATTCAAGGCTGAAAGAACTATGTTGCTTGTTTATTCTGGAATAATGTACCATGTTGGTGGTATAACCCTCAAGTCAATTGTTCAGCTGTGCATCCTCCTGATTCATTACACTCAGTTAAAAACACTGGCTTGCTGCATTTGATGACTTAGATAAATAATAACAATAGTGAAGCTAATTCCTATCAAACTAGAAAATTCTGCCAAATTCTTTTATGGTTACTGATGCACTCCAGAATCAATCCATTCTGCATATTTGCTTGTTCTTTATTCTGAATGGAACTCAGCTGCAAATAAAATCAATTTTGAACATTTGGGTGGAGCGATATAAGATCAGAAAGATAACACATAAAAATTGCTGTAAGAAATGCTTAATGTATTTTTGTTTGTGCTGCCATTATTGAACATCTTTAAAGCTGAATATTCTTGTTTGTTTTTTGCATAATTAAAAAAGAGACCAATGCCTTAAAATATTATATTTTTAAAAGTATTTTTATACTCCTCAATAGTCTTTATGTCATAAAAACAGTCGCACCCCCTTCCCAAATTGCTTCTCAATCACTTTCCTCCTAACAACAAATGTATTTGATATATTTTTTAAAACAAATTCCAGAACATTTTATTTCATTCAGATGTATGTATGTATGTATGTATGTATGTATGTATGTATGTATGTATGTTTGTTTGTTTGTTTGTTTGTTTGTTAATGTAGTATATATTGGAGATGATGATCCTTTGAAAAGAAGGACTGGTGGAGACATGATGGCAGTGTTCCAATATCTCAGGGGCTGCCACAAAGAAGAGGGAGTAAAGCTATTCTCCAGGGCACCTGAGGATAGGACAAGAAGCAATTGGTGGAAACTAATCAAGGAGAGAAGCAACTTAGAACTAAGGAAAAATCTCCTGACAGTTAGAACAATTAATCAATGGAACAACTTCTCTTCAGAAGTTGAGAATGCTCCAACACTGGAAGTTTTTAAGAAGATGTTTGATATCCATTTGTCTGAAGTGGTGTAGGGTTTCCTGCCTAAGCAGGGGGTTTATTTATTTATTTATTAGACCTCTAAGTCTATACCACTTAGTAGGGCTTTCAGCCCTCTCTAAGTGGTTTACATTTTTTTTTTTAGCAAATTGAGTCAGCAACTTGCCCCCACAGTCTGGGTTGGACTAGAAGACCTCCAAGGTCCCTTCCAATTCTGTTCTATACTATTCAATGAAATTTCATTTTAATATATGCCAGTTAGTGACAATAAAGTTATTCTAAGCCTATGTCTAAGTCTACACAGGCTACAACTATTGGCCTGGGAATTTAGTCCTGGGGTTTTGTTAACTATACAGAAATGACAGATGAGATGAGATGAAATTGCTTGCTAAAATATATTAAAAATAAAACACTAAAATATGTATTAAAAGTTCAGTAATTGATACAGGTCAGGAAGCTCTTTTCTGACCTGAGGCAATAATGCACTTGTATGGGAACAAAAAGGCTGAGGAGCCCTATGGAATAGTGTTTTGTAACCCACAGTGTTTTGGGGCTATAACTTCCAGAATATCCAACATGCAAGCTGGCTGGGAATTTGATGGAACTAACTCTTAGCCTTGGAATGTACTCATGGGGTCTTCAACAGTGCAGTTCTGGCCTGCTAACATATGCTGTGTGAGCAAATCAGAACCGACACATTCATATAACATTCTATGCTAATGCCATAATGCTGATTCATATGGTGGCCTGATTCATATAACTTGTTAATACAGGGATTGGTTCCCAACTTTAGTGTTGCCTTAATATCATCATCACTCTATTTCTCTCTTTAACTTCTCTTATTGTCTTTTCCTTCTCTTTCTTAAACAATTCATTAATTTGGCTTTCTAAAATTAACTTCTTTGGAATTGAGTAATTGAGTAATTGAGTAATTTATTTATATGCCGCCCTTTTCCCTGAGGGGACTCAGGGCGGCTTACAACTCGAAAAGGGAGGGAAACAAACAATTAACACATAAGACAGTACATCATTAAAAGCACAACGTTCATACCATTCGGGTGGCTTACAGTCTTTAATCCCAGGCCTGACGGGATAGCCAGATTTTAAGGGCTGTGCGGAAGGTCTGGAGGGTGGTGAGGGTACAAATCTCCACGGGGAGATCGTTCCATAGGGTCGGAGCTGCCACCGAGAAGGCTCTCCTCCGCGTAGTTGCCAGTCGACATTGACCGGCAGATGGGACTCGGAGGAGGCCTAATCTATGGGATCTAATTGATCGGGTGGAGGTAATTGGCAGTAGGCGGTCTCTCAAGTACCCAGATCCACTACCATGAAGGGCTTTGTAGGTGACAAGTAGCACCTTGAAGCGTGGAATGGCCATTGTTTTCTGATACTCTGTCATAAATGGTAGCTAAGCTGTCTCTGACAAAATTGGGAATACAGACATTGTGTCTCAGTGTAATTGTCCAGTCCATGTAACCAAAGCTTGTGGTACCACCCACAAAAAGGTCAGCGTTGTATCCAGTCATCATGCATCTAAAGAAATATAATGAGAATCCAGTGAGCCACAAAATGGTTTATTCTAAACAATAGACCTGAGAACAGAATCGTGAAAGGACCAAACAGCAACCCAAAAGTATCTTAACTGAAATCACCAGGTCATAATTTTTAAAATATTTCAAAACTTAAAACAGCACTTTGGATTGAACTGGACGATAAAGTCAACTAAGATGATTTATCCAGAATTATTTTAGTCATGCAGACTATTAGATTCTCAAAAGATGTCTGGTAGCTGCCTTTTTGAAAGGAAGAAAATAGTTTCAACGTACCACTATAGAGAAGTTCACCCTTGTTACGAGGAGTAATAATATGTTTATTTAAATATGTTAAGCTACTTTTTATCCCACGTTAGAGCAGAGATCAAATTGATAGTAATAAATCCAGACTGTTCATCTCTTCTGTGGTTGCCTCATCATAAAATGAACATCACCTTAAGTGAAGCTAAATTCCCATGCACAATGATGACTTGGCTGGAGCAGATGCTCTTGATGTGTGTAAATATATTTACATTCAGGGAAGAAGAAAAAATATGTTAAAAGCTTTACTTCATAAATCTGAAGTCTGTCGTGTGTTGCTGGGGGTGGTGGTGGAATATCTTCGTTCGTTGCCTACAAAAGGAGAGTTAGGGACCTGTAACATATCTGAAACTAGAGTTACTCTTGTGACTTTAGTACATTGGTTGAATCTTTGAAGGTGAAACAAGAGAGGATAAGATTCTTACATAAAGAAATCAATTTGTCCTTAGTACATGCTATTCATGTATGCTAAGTAGTAGAAGCTGGTCATCAGAACTGAAAATATAACACAAAATAATGATAATAGTCCAATATTCCATTAATATTCTGGTCAGGAGTGTGACTTTGGCTCTAACAACCAACCAACAACAACCAAAACAACTTGGAAACAGAACAAAGTGGATGTAAGCAATGCAACAAGTACCATATGATTTTTGCTTGTAGATATAATCCAGCATAATAGCATCATGAGTGTGTAAAGTATAACATAGCTAAAATGTGCAGAACTATGAGAAGTACATGGCCATAGGAATATTAATCTAAAATATGTGATGTTTTTCATAGGCTCAATCACCAAGAACTGAATGAGACATAGGAGGAAGGCAGAATTGAATAATATGCACTGTATTGATGGAATCCCCATTGCTTATAGTATTAATACTGGTGCCAAGTCAATCCAGTAATGAATATGGCTACTACAGATTGAATCCTAAATCAGGCTTGTACCTAATAATCAAGCATTTAATATAATGTATTGCAATATAATGTAATATAATGTAAAGTGGAAAGATATAAACATATTAATAATACCAAATTTGTAAAAAAAAAAACCTCATCCTGGCCCAGAAAAATGTATAAGATTCACAATAATACAATGGTACTAATAGTACTATTAATACAATACAATTGTGCAATAATGCAATAGTTATAATATCAAGGTGATTTAGTCAACACAGAAATATTACAGGAAAAATATTTCCATGATTAAGCAGACATGAATATGCCTGTTCATGTCTGCTTAAGCAGTTCATCAGAAACATGGATGTTTCAGAAATCAAAGGAAGAATTATCACAAATGGAACCCCTGGGAAGGTACAGAGATATTTTCCAGGCTGTTATCAAATAAGTTTTAGGCATATATAATGAAGCTCCATATGGTCAACACAAGTATAAATACATACCATTCCGGAGGGGTGTGTGTGTTTCTGGTCTTGAAGTGTTTTGTCATATCACACAAAAAGTGGCTGCAGGCCTTACAGGAAACATGGAATACATGAATGACACACTTGGGTACCATGAAAAATGAATATGTTCATCAGTTAAAAAGGGTTCTAGAAACAGCCCAGTCCTAAAATATGAAAGTGAACCAAAGCAAATATTGTTTTAATGTTAAAGAAATGTAGAATCTTGTAAACATATTAATAATAGCATGAGATTAAACCAGACCTGGCTAAAGTAAGACAATTGTCGATATGCCAAAACTGATGTGCTAGAAAGAGATTCAGAAAATTTTGGAAATCATAAATCATGTCCTGAAACTAATTCCTAATCTGGCTGCCCACATCATAAATCAGAAGACCTTACTTTTGCAAAGCTGCCATCTGGCATAGGGCTTCAGCATGTGACAAAGACCTAAATTACATGAAGAATACACTAAGTACAGCACCTATTTTGCAATTTTATAATCCTTCTGCCAGAAGCAAAGTATCCACAGATGCTACAATGCGAGCTACATAGAGCAGATGTGTAATCAAGAAGCTAAGCAAACTAATTGAACAGTGTTGAATGTTGACTGAATAAGTTATTTTATTTAGAAAGAATGCGAGAAAGTGTTTTTTTCTAAAAATTGAGGTAACTCGTGTTATGGATTGTAATTGTATGTCCTCTACAAAGTATTAAGTTCCTTTTTGTTCCAGGTCAGAATTTGGTCAAAGCTGAACTTAATGAACTCCATCAGTTCACCTTGTGTCATTGCATCCTCATAAATGAACAATAACGGAAAGAAAAATCCTGCTGTAAGATACATTTTATTTTTCTCAGGTTGAAAGAGTCTAGCTCAGTCAATTTACTGCTTTGCTTATTTCCTACTTGAAGAGAAGTATTGGCATTGCTATTAACTATAAAGTCAGTTAATCTTTCATAGTTCTGCCCACTTTGACTGGCAACATTTTCCTAAGCTCCTTGATTTTGGAAAGGTTTCCTGTCTTTTGAATTTACCTAGAAATGCTTTCATTGTAACCTGGAACTATCCCTATGAAGACAAATACTCTGCCAGTAAATTGTGAGTTACTGGAAAGAACTTCTGCCAACCCCAACAGATACTACGAAAGAAGAAGGAAAAGATGCATCCTCTACTAATGCAGTACCTGTGCAGAATTGGAGAATTGAAAATATCACATGAAATAAGTTCTGGCATTCATGTGAAGATGAGGGGCATGGAGATTACATAACTTTCAGTTGGTCTTAACCCCTTTGCAGAACGTAGGGACTTTCATAATAATGTTGGGATCAACTAAGCTCATTCTTCAAACCTTCCTACCCCCCACTTTTATATATTCTGGTAATTGTTAGTGCAAAGATCTCTGAATTTGATTATACCTCTAGCAGCTGGTAGATATTAAGCAAACCTTGGCCAGGTAGCATCACTTCAATTATTTTCATTATGGAACCTCAATGTTGTGTGACCTATGTTTAACTTGTATAGAAAAACAGGTTTTTTTAAAAAAAAGTCTTGTAGGTTATGGGTAAAGATCAAAGCTTACTGAATTCTAAACCACACTGAGGCTGTAAGAGGTTAGATAACTTTCTGCTTTCTCGTTGCAGAGATACAGAGCTGGATAAATTATGGATTGAAGGTTAAATGCTTTTATAAAGAGCCTCATAAACCATTACTGAAGTAAGGATAATTGGTCAAGTTACCCTCTGTAAAAAAGAATCACATTATGGTGGGGATTGCTGGAAGATAATATGATATCTGAAGAAAACCCCTCCAATTGCATTGATCTAAAAACATCTCTGAACAACATCTGTAAAGACATTCAAGTTATTCAAAGATATTCAAGATGGAAAAACAACTCATGGAAAAACAAAAAAAAAGTACTCCAAAAGTATTTCAAAACTGAGCAGGAGGTTCCAACCTTGGATCAGTAAGCTAGAAGACAAAAAAGATCAAACAAAGATGAAAGGTGCATTCTGCTAGTAATGTAATGCAGAATGTCAACATCTAAGATACCTTAGAAGATATTCCCTATTTGCAAGAACCTTTAGCACCAGAAGTTAGATCAGAACTCCAGTCATTACCATATTGGAAGGCTACAGGAGAATATGAAACAACTACAAACATATGGCAAGCAACAGAGGAAGAATTAACAAAAACTGTAACCAAACTATGCCAACAAATCTGAAAAATGTCATCAGATTGGAAGAAGTCAACTTACATACCAGCACCAAACAAAGACTTAACAATGTATAGAGGACCCTAAATGGAAATAGAGATCCCAGATTGTCAAGCTAGATTTAAAAAAACAGCAAGAAATATTGATGATGCATGCTGAATAACCGAGAAAGCCAAAAACTACCCCAAAGAAACCAATATGTTTTTCATTGATAACTATCTCATTATCTTCATGTGAAATCTATACACATGTGAGGAAGCCACAGTCCAAAATAAACATGATGAAACAGCTTGACCCTAACAAAGCAGCAAGACTATATACTCTCTCCTTATTTATTCAAACTTTTTGCTGAATATATACTGAGATAGGCTGTATTGAAAAATATGAATGTAGTTTTACAATTGGAGAAGCAAATATCAATAAATCTGATATGCTGATGACATTATCCTGAGAGCTGAAAATGCAAATATCTATAAACTTTCATAATAAAATCAGTGAACACTATGAAAACTTTGATACTGAGATTTAATATAAAGAAAACCAAACTACTGACAACTGATAGAATAACTATCCTTAAGAAATGACAAAGAAGATACTGACATGATTGATAGTGTCTGCAATTAGGATTGACTATCAATAGTGAATGAATCAGTAGTCTAGTCTGCTGAAGAATGGCATTTGTTAGAATAGCAATTAAAACTTCGGAAAAGAGTCAGATTATAACATCTGAATACATTTCTCAAAGTTTAGAATCAAACATGCAATGGTTTTCTCTTTGACACTCTATGGAAGTAAGAATTAGATTTAGAAGAAGCAGAATGGAAAGCATCAACTCTTTTGAACTTTCGGAGTTGGAGAAGATTCCTCAGAATATCATGGATAGGTAATAAATAAGTGGATTATAAAACAAACCATGACAGAGTTTGCACATGAGTATGTAAGAATCATGGTGGCACAGTGTTGGTATGCAGCATTGCAGGCTAACTCACTGTTTACTTCCAGGAGCTCGAGGTTGACTCAGCCTTCCATCCTTGTGACATCAGTAAAATGAGACCCAGCAGAATATATGACTCTGTAAACCATTTAGATAGGGCTGTAAAGCACTATATAAATGCTATTGCTATGTGTACAAATGTCCATACTTAAATTATCATATTTTAGACTACTGTATTATACAAAGATATGGATCTCTCTTTATAAGTCTGCAAAGCTATAAGAAGGTGGAATAAAAGAGATTGACTTGTAGCATGATGAAAGGACTCAAAGAACAATGATGGGTCCACTCATAGGGACACATTTGGGACAGATCATCCTGGAGTAAGATAAACTTATTTTACCTTATGTGGTTTACCTATGTGGTTGCTAAGAGTTGATACCAACTTGATAACACAATCAATCACACTATTGGTTTAATAATACATATCAAAACACATTCTCAATTATATAATACACGAAACTATTGTCTTAAATTATCAGCTACCGGTATATACAGGAAATAACAATTGTCTTAAATGTATATTCTGCATTTCAGTGAAATGATCATAAAACAACTGATTTATATTATGCTATGACTATGGACTTATGTAAGTTCCATCAACAAACCTGAGGAGGCTGTCAAAATTCTCAACAGGTTGGTGGGGAGGGGGACATTATTTATTTATTCAAATTCTATAGCCACGCATCTCAATCTATCTCAATGACTCTGGATGACTTACAATTCTAAATGAATGAATGAGCAAATTGAAATCTAATTTAGCTATGACAAATGTATCGTTGCAACCTGGCAGTACTGGGAAAGGCTTCCAGACTGTTTTGGAAAGAAGTAAACAGTTCAGAGTTTGGGTGGATTCCTAGATTTATTGTAGATTCTGAATGCACTGATGGTGGTGGCTGGAGTGCAATGCTTTCTGGTATCTGAAAGCAACATAGATATTGAAATGCAAATCTTCTATTCTGAAAATTTCTATTCAGTGGTTCCATATAATTTTGGAGCTCAACTCGTTCAATTCCTAAGTTAAATAGCTTGGCCCAATCTTTTGTTTATTAATGGCTCTCGTATGCCAAGATGTTTGAAAATTAAGATCATAGTCTCTATGGAGCAATTAAAATCACTGCACTTCTAAGTCTTGTTACATAGTGGGTCCAGTTCAGTAAAGCATATAGCTTTTGCACTGAAAAATTATATCAGCTTTGCCTTGGGAATAATTATTGTACCCAAAAGTTTCAACATTGAAAGCCTTTGTATATTAAGCATTGGTTTAATTAGAAGGCAGCTTGCATATTTCTCTGCCTCAAACAATTCAGTCCCCTGAGCCTCCAAGGGGAGTGGGGGTTGAAGTTGGCTAAAGTGCTCAGTTCAATTCATTCCTCCTTCACATTTTGTAGAATATTATGGCAAAGACAGATAATTTTGGAGTCAGCTCAAGCTTTGTGCTGTGCAATTTGCTTAATCAGTCGTAATGAATTCTTGCTGTGTCCCTCAGAGGGAAGAATTATTATTCCTATTCCTTAGGTGGAGTCATCTTAGATACAGCAGCATTGTAGAGTAGTTCAAGGTCACCACTGAAATCAGGGCCTGAAATCTGCACTGAACTAGGCAGAAACTTTTATTCATCTCTTTCACTTGTTATTCACTGAGATGTATATATTTGGTAGAAATGGAAAAGAAGTCCCCTGGACTTTCCTACAGCCAAAATTAGCAGTAACCTCAAACTCCATTCTGCATTATTATTCCCAAAATATTCTACTGTTTAGTGTAGTACCAGGTGGGACTCCATATAGAAAGGAAGCAAATTCTCTGATGAATCCTGAATCCAAGTCCATAACAAATTAATATACTTAATAACAGAAATTTGCCCAAGCTGGGATTTAGCAACACTTTAGTTTCAGCCCAAACAATTTGAGATTTTTATCTAAACTTTATGTTGTCTCATATCTTCTATTTCAGGTTCTGCAATGGGAACTGAAATCCAACACATACAACTGTAACTATCATATGGTCTATGAATTTCTGGTTTTTCTGATAATCACTTATCTTATTTTTTTGTTCTATATCTACCTTCATTTGTAGAATCAAAATATTCCCTACCCATACACTAACTTAAACTCAGACTATTTTAGCTTGCAAAAGATGGTTGTATTATATATCAGACCATGCCCTTGAACATTAACATAAATTTGATAAATAAAGAAAGGGAGGGAGGGGGGAAGGAAGGTAGGTAGGTCGGTTACCTTTCTCAATAGCTTAAGTAAAAGTCTTCCAGATATTGCTTTTAGCCTGGTTCCATATATCTCTGAATCCCTTACATTTGTTCTGAATAATAGTGTGCAAAACATCAATGTTTGCTTTGCTGAACAGTTGTAGTCCATGCCTATTGATTTGTGTATTTCTTAGCAAACAATTCTTTCCAGAATTCAACTGTGGCCTGCTTTTCTGGTTTTTCACTTTTGGTGTCACTATTCACATTAAGACTTTGATAAAAACGCCGTTGGTCTGATCGAAATTGCTGATTTTGTTTATATTGGATGATTCGTGCCTCATATCTTTCAATTTTTCTAGCTGTTGCTGTTATCCGCTGTTTTACAATCTCTACAGCTTCATTTATGTTTCTTGTATCCAATCTATATCTTCTGATTAGCCGATCTATGGTTTTGTTGTTTTTAAGCCGTTGCTCATGCATGTTCTTTAAGTTACTAGCATCTGCCCTTAATTTTTTGACTTTTTGTTCTAATCGGATTTTCTACTTTGGCTTTGATGCTTTTTCTGTTGTGTGACTAGGTACTTTGATTTTAATGCCTAGTTCATTAGTGACTATTACAGCTGCGCTGTACATTAACTGGTTCGTTTCCAAGATGGATCCCGATTCAATTGTTGAAAACACTGCATTAACCATTTTCATGATAGGGGCCAAAATTTTCTTAGTCACAGTTTTTAGTGATGGTAAACGTTGCCTTTCCTCATTAAGCAGAAAATGCTCCATGATCTTATCCTTCAATTCTTTTTGTTTTTGAGTTAGTTCATCAGTTGGTTCAGTGATAACTGGTTCTAGTGGTGGTGGTATTATTTCCTCACCGAGAGCTTCTTCTGGGAGTTCTACTATAATGTCTTTAGTTGTGTCTTGAATATCAGTTATTTCTGCTTGTGATATTGTTTTTTTGGTTTTGCAATTTGCCTGAATTTCCTCTAGTTCAACTTCACTAAACACTTTATTCCGTATAATAAATCGCCTTTGATCTGCTAGTCGTTGTTCACTAACATTTGAATCTGGATATTGTTGTTTCCATAATTCATACATTCGCTTTAAATAGCCTCTTTTTTCTGGCTCTGAGTTGTAGTAACAGGCCATTATGGCACGGTTTTCATCTGCACTATATTTTTGTCGTTTTGTTGGCTGGTCCACTTGTAGCCCACTTGTCGACGGATGTCCAGGGACCCCAACATCCGCCGCGGCCCTTGTTAACCCGTGCGATGACCAATGCGGTATGGAATTCTTATTCGATTTTTTCACCATATTGTATGGGTTGGCGGGTTTTATTTATGGGACCAGATGTCAACCTGACCCCAACCCTCCTCCTTTCTCATCCGGGCTTGGGACCGGCAACGGCGGAGTTGTTGTTGTTGTTGTTGTTGTTGTTGTTGTTGTTGTTGTTGTTATTAAATTTAGAATTTCCAAATAATGAGGTAGCCCTTTAGGTATTGCTCCAAGGGCTCCAATTACAATCGGGACAACACATGATTTCTTTTTCCACAGTTGCTCAACCTCAATTTGCAAGTCACGGTATTTTGTGATTTTTTCTTGCTGTTTATCTTCAATTCGTGCATCACCAGGTATTGCAATGTCAATGAACCATACATTTTTTTTCTTTTCAACTATTATGTCAGGTGTGCTGTAGGCCAACTGCCTATCAGTCTGAATTCTGAAGTCCCACAAGATTCTTGACTTTCTCATTCTCTAAAACCTTCTCAACCTGATGGTCCCAATGGTTTTTGCTATACTCAAATCCAAACTTTTGGCACAATTTCCAGTGAATGATCTTAGCAATGCGGTCATGGCATTGTAGGTAGTCAGTTCATGAAATTTTGTTGCACCCACTGATCAAGTGGTTAACTGTCTCATCTTTC
Organism: Thamnophis sirtalis; assembly: GCF_051295495.1. NCBI lineage: Eukaryota > Metazoa > Chordata > Lepidosauria > Squamata > Natricidae > Thamnophis > Thamnophis sirtalis. The sequence continues at coordinate 53,402,983 of NW_028261386.1, read as the reverse complement.
TCATTACAGAGGCGACATTTGCTTTTGGTGGTAACGTGTTGAATTTTTGCCTTCATGCAGTTTGTGGCTAAGGCTTGTTCTTGAGCTGCCAAAATAAAGCCTTCTGTTTCTTTTTTCAGTACTCCTGATCTTAACCAGTTCCAAGTTATTTTTTGGTCAGCTTTGCCTTCAATATCTTTCAAGTATTGGCCATGCATAGCTTTGCTTTTCCAATTTTCAGCTTGCTTCTCAATTATTTCTTTCTTAAATTCAGCTTTTAACTTAGTTATCTTCAAAAGGCCTCCTTTATTTACATTGGTTCTTCACTTTTCTGGATGTAATCATTTAAGCTGTGTTTTTCTTCTTCCACAGTCTGCTTTACTTGTAGGAATCCTCGGCCACACTCTGCTCTTGGTAGATATAATCAGTCATCATCACTTTTAGGGTGCAAAGCATGATTCATCGTCATAAGCTTCCTTATATTTCTGTCCAAATTGTCCAACTCTATCTGGGTCCAGTCAATTATTCCTGCAGGTTATCGAATCACAGGTATAGCCCAGGTATTTATGGCTTTTATGATGTTTCTTCCATCCAGTTTGGACTTTAATATCTTGCAAATTCGTTGAATGTATTTGGCTGAGGTTAATTCCTTGACTGTATTATGCATTAAGTCAGAGGCCTCTAAAATCGCCAAGTACTTGTAGCCTTCTTCTGGTTTTACTGTCTTTATCATTTCTTCACTCTCAAGTTCTATTCCATCATCTTCTATGACCTTGTCTGCTTTGGTTGCCATTGTTGCACATTTGTTAATTCCAAACTGCATACCAATGTCTTGGCTAAATTCTTTTGTGCTTTCAATTAATAAATCCAGTTCAGCTTTTGTTTTACCAAACAGCTTCAAATCATCCATGTACACCAAGTGTGAAATTTTCAGTCCTTTTTTTGCAAGTTCATATCCTCAGTTCACCTTCTTCAAAATGGTTATCAGTGGTAGCATTGAGAGTATAAAAAGTAGGAGTGAAAGGGAATCACCCTGGAAAATGCCTCGTTTAATTTCAACTTCACCCAGTTCTTCTCCATTAGCCATAAAACCTCGTTTTCCCGAGGTTCATTGAAGTTTTCATGAATTTTTGTATGTTGCTACTGATGCCAAAGATTTTCAGGCATTTGTTAATCCAGCTGTGAGGAACTGAATCAAACACTTTCTTATAGTCTATCCAAGCCATGAACAGGTTGGTTCGTCTTTTCTTTTAATTCTTTAGGATTAGCTTGTCAATCAGCAGTTGGTCCTTTGTTCCTCTTGAATTTTTGCAGCATCCTTTCTGTTCTGCAGGAAGCAAGTCATTTCTTTCCAAGTATCCGTAGATTTGATTTTCAATGATGCCAGTAAGGAGCTTGTATGTTGTTGGCAAACAGGTGATTGGCCTATAGTTTCCAGGGTCTTTTCTTTTTTTTATCTTTTTGGATCAAAAATGTCCTTCCAGTTGTCATCCATTCATCATTTTCAGGTGTTTTTAAGATCTGGTTCATTTGGGCTGCCAATCTTTTGTGCACACTTGTAAGTGCCTTTAGCCAGAAACCATATAGCTCATCTGGTCCAGGTGCACTCCAATTCTTCACTTTTCTTGACTGCCTTTGCACCATTTCTTTTGTTATTTTCACATCTTCCTTTTTATGCACTTTAATAGAATCCTCAACCTGCTTGACCCATTTTGCATTTCTGTTGTGCTTCTTGTTGTTTTCCCACAAATTCTTCCAGAATTTTAGAGCTGTATCATTATCAGGCTTTTCATTTGTTGTTACTCCATCTCCACTTTCTAAGCTCTTATAAAACTGGTGCTGATTTGCTCTGAACTGTGAGTTTTCCTTGAACTCAGTTACTCAATTTTCATACCGTTTAATCTTTTCAGCAACGGCAACAATCCTCTGCTTCAGCTCTTCAATTACTACCGCAATCTCCTTATTTTCCAAATCGTATCTTGCTTCCAGGCTGCTTTTGACCCAACCAAATTTTCCACTTAGGCTAGCTTTTCTTGCTCTTTGATTCTTTTGTATTTTCAAACCCAGTTCTTTGGTGGTTATAAAGGCTGCTGCATACATCAGCTGGTTTGTTTCAGCTAATGTAGTGGTTCAAATGATTTGCACAGCCTCATTGACATTTTTAGTACATTTCTCAATTCTTTCTGGTTCACTTGGTTATTATGATTAATGATCAATGATCAATTGCAGGAAGCTGCAATTTGTGGATGCATCTTGTCAAATTCTTGGACATTGTGCCAAGTGACCCGATGACAAAGGATATCACTGTTACATGCTTCATCCATAGCCGTGTAGTTTCAATGGCCAGGTCGCAATATTTCATGATTTTTTCTAGTTCTTTTTCTTCAACTCTGGCATCTTCAGGAACAGCGATATCAATAAACTGTACACTTCAGCCCTCTACAACCATTATATCTGGTGTGTTATCCTCCAAATGATGATCTGTTTGTATTCAAAAGTCCCACAAGATCTTCACCTTCTCATTTTCGGTAACTTTTTCCACTTAATGTTACCATGACTTTCTGGATACAGGTAAATCATATTTTTTACATAATCACCAGAAGATTAATTTAGCAACTCGGTCGTGTCTAGCTTTGTAATCAATTTTTGTGATTTTGCTACATTCACATATTAAATGTGAAACAGTTTCGACTTTGTTTGGGTTGAAAGTGGATTTTTGTATCTTCGCTTTCATACAAAGTTTGAAAGTAGTGCTTGTTCTTGAGCAGCCAGTATTAAACCTTCTTTCTTGATAGTTCCCATCTTAAGCCATATCCATGTCAAGTTGTCATCACATTTCCTTCAATGTTTTTCAAATGCTATCCATGCAAAGCTTTGGTTTTCCATCTATTTAATCTGTCATCCATGTTTTTCATTATATTCTGCCTTTGTTTCTGTTGTTTTTATGTTGTTCTCCATTTTCACAGCCTGCAGCAATTCTTCTGTACTTTGGTTCACATAATCATTCAAATTTCATTTTTCTTTCTACAGTTTGATGGATTTGCAATAGCCCCCTGCCCCCTATTTTTCTTGGCAGGTAAAACCTGTCGATGTCATTTTGTGGATGTAAAGCGTGATACATATTCAAAAGTTTGAGTGTTTTCCAGTCCACGTTTTCCAGTTCAGCCAAAGTCTAGTTGATGATTCCAGTTGAGTAGTGTATCACTGAAACTGCCCCTGTATTAATTATTTTAATTATGTTTCCAGCATTCAGCTTTGATTTTAATATTTTGCAGACCCTCCTGAAGTATTCCTTTTGCGTTGACTCTTTGACTTTTCCATAATTATATACTTTATACATTAAACATGAAACTAAGCCAGTCAGCTAGTTCTTTTTCTCTGGCATCTCCAGGAACAGCGATATCAATAAACTGTACACTTCGGACCTCTAAAACCATGATATCTGGTGTATTGTGCTCCAATGACGATCCGTTTGTATTCAAAAGTCCCACAAGATCTTCATCTTCTCATTTTCAATAACTTTTTCCACTTTATGTTCCCATGACTTTCTGGATACAGGTAAATAATATTTTTTATATAATGACCAGTAGATTCAGTCTTGCCAACTTTTCCTTTACATGTGGAAACATTAAATTGATTTCTTCTAATCATCAGGGGACAGATACAACATGCCAGTGAAACAAACTGCAGTCACCCCATAAGCAAAACACAACCATATTTTTCCATATCTCCAGTTATACTATTTACACGTGCAGTCTTACCATTGTTCAACACTCTCATAGCATAGATGATTTCCTTTTTATCAGTCCTATGAAAGGATACTGAAGAAATTAGGTATGTTTAGCTTTGAGGAGATAAGATTGAAATGGGGAGAGGAACAATAAAGCTATTCACATACTTGAAACGTTGTCATATACAGACAGTTAAGACTTGTTTTCTGTCACCAAGAGTCTGAGACATGGAAAATATGTTTAAATTATAGTGTCCATGTGAATACCGGAAAAAACTTCCTTAAAAGTAAGATCAATTTGATATGAAATCAATTACCTAGAAAGATCGTAGGCTACCCCTCACTAGAAAAGTTAAAGCAAACACTGGACAACAAAGCTTTAATTTGGATTCCAACACTAAATCAGAGGTTGGGTTCAGCAACCTAAATACCCCAGTGGTGGGATTCAAATAATTTAACAACTAGTTCTCTGCCCTAATGATTTTTTCCAAAAACCAGTTCACCAAACTGCTCAGAAGGTTAACAACTGGTTTGGTGGTGAACTGGCTGAATCCCACCACTGAAATGCTCCCTTCAGACTCTGCAAATCTGTGATTCTATGGTGGAAAGTTTGATTGAGTCTGATTATGGAAATACATAATATATACAACAGAATAATAAATATTGCTATTTTTTATTGGATACTTATTATGATAAGAGACCAGTTTTCTCATTTTGCAGGATACAATGGATCATGCTGTGTCTTGTTTATCATGTCCCTTCAATAACATATTAGATCTAACAGAAGCAGATATCTGGAATAGTTCATGAATATTTGGGCTGCTGGGGAAAAATATTCAATTTACTAATTGAAAGTCACAACCAAGAAGAAACTGAAATGAGATTCTATTTCTCAATGTAATGTATTACTTAGTTATCAGTAATGAAGTCACACATTTCCTTTGACTTCAGGGCAAAAAACCCCATTTACTGGCAAAATATTAGTGACAGTCTACATCTCAGCCAATGTGATATCTAGAAAGAGTACAGTTAGACTGTATGTTGTGAGTTCCACATTTCATTCTTATTATTGTTCCTTGTGAAGAATAATGATGCTTCTATTTCAACGTTTTGCATCCTCAATGAAATCAATAAAGTGCATATGAGCTAACTTAACAGGTTCCACAGTTGCTGGTACTAGAAAGTTTTGAGATAAATGTAGCAATAGCAATAGCATTTAGACTTATATACCACTTCACAGTGTTTTACAGCCCATTCTAATTGGTTTACAGAGTCAGCATATTGCCCCCAACAATCTGGCTCCTCATTTTACTGACCTTGGGAGGATGGAAGGCTGAGTCAATGTTGAGCCACTCAAAATTGAACTCCTGGAGTAAGCAGTGAATTAGCCTGCAGTACTGCATTCTAACCACTGCATCACGATAGCTAAATATAGGCCCACATACAGAAAAGTAAGGACAAGTTTCTATTGACCAATTCATCTCAAAAGAATTATTTATGGATCACATTTCAAATTTCAAGATTATGTACTTTTTTTTCTTAAAGAATGTATTTATAATTTTATCTATTTATTTATAAAATTTATTGGCAAGCTATCTTACCATAGAGTAACTCTGGGAGGCTTACGATTATTAAAATATGTCTATATGTATCCATTAAAATATAAATAAATTACAATCAAATATTAAAATCTAAGGACAAGTGGAGAGGGTGGGGTGGAGTGGGAGGGGGGGGGAGGGATCTGTTGTTACTTGATCAACCACCTCCACTGTGCTGTTTCCCCATTGGGGCTCCAGGTCAACTGGAAGAGACACATCTTTAGGCCCTTATGAAAGGATAGGAGGGCCAACTTCCCATTGTGTGGCAAAATATTCCAGAGGGCAGGAGCCACAGCACAGAAGGACGTCTTTCTGGACCCCACCAACTGGAATAATTAGGCTGACAGGTTCTGCAACATGCCTTCTCTGCCAACACAACTGGTACTGGCCAATCTCAGTGGGTGAGATTGCCCCCAATCATGAAAAGCTCACCAACATTTTGAATTGACCCGGAAGCAGACTGGCAGCCAATGTAGCTCATGGAACAGTGGGGTTACAACGGCTATTTTTGGGGTCTCCAAAACTGCCTGTACCACCACACTCTGCGCTAGATGTAGCTTCTGAATGCTATTCAAGGAGAGTTCCATGTAGAGCACATTATAATAATCCAATCGTGAGATGACCAAGGACTTTTTATGTTCCTTATCAGAATTACTGCACAGCTATCTACATTTGCCATTTTTTTAAAGTGTGAAGTTAATGATAATGAAATTTCAGAGATATAATAAATTTTTTGCTATCTATTGTTGGGTACTTTGTTGACATGCAGACTCTACTCTCCCATTCACTGATGAAGTTATATAGCCTGGGAAGTCTGCAGGAAAACAAATAAATTGAGAGAACACCAACAGTTCAATCCTGGGTGCATTCTCTGTTGTTTGAATCCACCTTCATAAAGAGCATATATTGAACTGTGCACCCATTTCCTCTTCCCTTACCTTTGGCTTTGCAGTGGTAAGTACTGCAATAGAAATTTACACATAACAGTTGTTTCACAGAAACAAATTTTCAGAAGCTGGGATTAGCCACTTAAATGAATTTAAAACTGGTGTAGGCTTTGTTAATAATAACTGTTCATAGTGTTTTAATTTACTTTTATACAATTTTCATTCTGAGTTTTTTATAATCTGCATGCAGAAGTAATTAGCAAAATGTAATTCTATGACTCAGAAGTCTACAAAATCTGAGAGTTAAATTGTGCAATGCATTATAACCATGTTCTTCCAAATGTGGACTTATTTTCTATACAGATATCCCAAACTGAAAGATCAATATGACAAGAATAACTTGTTGAAGACTGAAAAGTTTAATCTGAAACTCAAAGTGGCATTATCACTTTTCTTGATCTTGATACTATTCATCTATTGATGCAGACCAGGACTGTATTGGCTTTTTTGGCAGGTGCAGCACACTGCTGACTCATACTTAAATGGTAGTCCGTCAGAAGAGCCATGGTGGCACAGTGTTTAGAATCCAATATTGAAGGTTACTTCTGCTGACTGCCAGCTGCCAGCAGTTTGGCAGTTCAATTCTTACCAGCTTAAGGTTGACTCGGTCTTCCAACCTTCCGAGATCAGTAAAATGAGGATCCAGATTGTTGGGGCCAATAGGCTGACTCTGCAAAACTACTTAGAGAGGGCTAGAAGTCTGCTATTACTATCAGTTCTTCCAAATGAAATTGTAATCTTTAATGTGACATGGAAGAAGCATTATTAAACACAGGGAGAATAATTGCAATTCAGTACTATAAGTCCCAGCAAACATTGCCACAGATAGGAAAATGAACAACTTGGGAATGGTTTGGGGAAAGAGACAAGGGAAATACAATGGAAATGTTGTATGTAGAACTTGTGTATTACAGGAATCTCTGTTAAGAACTCTTTAAAAACTACACAACAATAATTATATCAGTAATTAATTACAACTGAAATTCATGTAACATGCAATTCAAATTAAATTAAATCACATTTAGTTTTCATCCTGGCCCTACTTATGTCAACTAATTCTAGAAGACATTGTATATTCTTATACTACAGCAAAAATTTACTTCTCTTATTCCAATGTGTTGGTTGGGTGGAGAGGAAAAAAGACAGTGAATAAGGATAAAACAGAATTTTATCCTCAAAACAAAGCAAAACAACATTTTTTTTTGTTAAAGCTCATCCATGTTTTTTATGAATTCATTTACTTCTTTTTCCTCTCTCAGATTTCTTTCAGTTATAAAATCACTATTCACTTGGAGTCTTTGGTATTCACTGAGCTTGTTTGTTTGTTTGCTTGCAGACATTTCATTACCTGACTAAGTTACATAATCAGTGCTAGTGAGTATAGAATTTACTCCCTATTTCTATACAGTTCCATAGCTTGCCCTGCCAGTGTTGGTGGGGGTTCTGCCAGATCTGGAGGAGACATGATTAGGTAATGTTTATATTTATAGTGATGGGGACGAGGTGCTTTTCTGACTCTTTCCACCCTAAGGGTGTTAGTATTAAAACTGTAGATTACAATAATTATTTATCTACTTTTCTAATTCAATTATATATAAACCTATTAGAATTGCAAGCTATCTATGTTGCTTCAAGGGAAATAGCAGAAACTATTTAATAGTGAAATGTGAAAATACCAGATAGTTTCACTGGTGAATGACCCAAATTTCATATTAAAACTACTTGGCAAGAATCTATAAATGCATCCAAATGAATGTATTTAAGACCCTGTTTATAACTGCAAGGAATATTTACTGAACATAATACAGGTCACCAGCTTGTGGACCAAAATTATACTCCAGATATTAAAAGCATGATATAGTAAGGCATAACAGACCCTGTCATTTAATTAGAAAGTCAAGAGCTTTTTCAAGGACCAAACAATAAACTTCATCTTATTTCTATACAGAAATGAAACTTAAAATCAATTGAACATGGAACAGAGAATATGGTATGTGTCCTTTCGATTTTGTTTGTGAAATGCATAGCAAGCACTATCAATACAGAAAGCCACATTTGTCCTCTATAAGACATTTCTCTTTTCTATTTCTGTGGCAAAATATTTTATATACTACAGCTAGGTTGATCTTTGACATAGATAGCTGATTTATTGGAAGCAAAATATGATTCCAACTTCTAGATAAGACAAGGTCCCAGGAGAAGGACTGTATTCTATTTATATATTAATAATTTGTTGCCTTCCAAGCATATTGCATAGTCCTCAGTTCCTTTAGAACAAAATTTAAAGACAAAAGCCTCTTCAGAGGACAAGATACTTTAAGGGGGTAATTTCAATAGACTATGAGCAAACAGGCAGCTTACCAAAGAGGTTGGAGCACAGGTGGTTATTTCATCTATATTTCCAATTGAAGATCAAGAAACAGAGGATTATAGAAGTAAATCACTAGTTCAAAGAATGGTGCCATGTGAGAACTTTGGCTTTCTAGACCATGGAAGAAGGGCTTCTGATAAGGGCTACCTACAAGAAGGGCTTCTGATAAGAGATGGGCTGCATTCATGAAGTTAGGTAGGAATATGTTTTGGAAACATCTAGTTTACCTCATCATCTGAAGGGATTTAAATTAAAATTAGTGCGGTGAATGACAAATTTATAAGACTTTTAAACAAATTAAATAATGATTTGGGGAATGGTGAAGAGCGGGATCACAAGTACAAATCGGAAGATATAGGGATAAAACTAGGGACAACTGTAAAGAACTCAAATGCCTATATACCAATGTTCGTAGTATGGGGAACAAACAGGGAAAGCTTAAAAGTCTAGTATATGAGGGAAAGTATGATACTGTAGCTACCACTGAAACTTATTGGAATGGGACCCATGACTGGAATATACAACTACAAGGCTATAAATTGTTCAAAAGGAATAGACTCAACAAAAGAGGGTGAAGAGTTGCATTGTATATAAAGAATTACTATGTCTCCACCAAAATTCACAATACTAGGGATGAAAGCCTTCCTGAAATTTGGCTAAGCATTAGAGATAAAAGAAATGACTTTGCTATAGGCGTGTACAAATAGACACCCCACCAACCAGAGGAAATATACTAATTTTCTGCTATTCAGTTAATTGAGTATGTAGAAAAGTCACTGTTGTAGTAATTGGGGTGAGGGAGGACGGACTTTAACTAACCTGACATCAAATGGAAAACAAACAATATCTACTATATAGTTTAGTGTCTAATACTAAAGTGTTAGTATAACCAGGCTGCTGCAATTTTCTGGATAGAAAGATGTCTTAGACGTCTTTACTATTCAATTTAATTCTTTTGCATGCAGAAAGACATTTCTGAATTCTGAAATGCACTTAGATCATCTGATTACAAAGATTGTTGATTACATTTTGCTGCCCAGAATGATGAAACATGATATAATTTACTTATCCAAATCAAAACATGTTACATAAATCCATAAAAGTTATTTGAATCCAAGAAATTTAATAATAAATAAATTTGCTTGTGCAGAGATGGATAATTCATAGTTCTACAAATCAGTATTTCTGTCATCTACAGATTTAAAGGTGATAAAAAGTTATCAAAAGTTTTGGAAAAAATATAGAAGAGTTGCAAAGGTTTTCTTGGCCCTCAAGTGTTTTGGTTTTCTTTTCACATTCCTCTTCTAATGTGAGGGCAGAGAAAGAAAGGAAGCATGAGACAAGAAAAGAACTTTTCCCAAGAGTTCTCATAATGCGTGAAACAACTGTCAATTCTGAATCAAGACACTGAGACATCTCTTACTTTATTGGAACTGGTGATACCACTGGCTGCAGAACACAAGTGACTAATTTATTTTTAAAATTGCTTTAGCAAAGCAAAGCAACTTAGACCCTTTACCTTTTACAAAATCCCAATGCCAATTAACCTCAGATTCAAATGTGCACATTGAACAATAGTAACTGCTGTTGGGACAGATTTAAAACTGAAGGGGGAAAAAACAGCCATTGTGTAAAGATCAATAACTAACTTAACGAAAATTAGAACATGTTTTGTGCCCCTTTGAAATTATTTGAGGATTAATAGCATACTTTTCTTTATTTCCCTACCATCTGCTTTGCCATTCTATAACTCATCTTTGAGACTGTTCCTTTGATCAACTTAGTTCTTCAACCTATAGGATAGCTTACATTTCAAGTCCCCACATTTCATAGGCTACCAAAGCTATTTTTTTTATTTAGGAAGGGATGGAAAACAACAATTAATAAATAAGCACTGAACCTTTCCATGGATATAAAGTACATGTCTTGTCTGAAGAAAATTTTTTATACTAGCAGTCTCTGGGATGTGCTATTTAAGTTCTAATAATTTTGATTTAAGGTCCTACTAATGTTTGGAGAAAACGTTAGGAAAGTCACAGGTTCCCTGCAGCTTAATAAGATGTTGTGAATACTTGGATCACCTGGAATCACTTATCTGGGTTGCAAGCAAACTCCTTTGGAAAGAAAGGGGTTTCTTTTTAAATAGATATGCATAGAATTGTGATTAAAAACCTGAAATTGCATGTGTTCTTATTAGGAGCATGTCCTACTGAACCCAATAGGATTTACCAGGAAACTTTCAAAATTCTGGTTATGTTTATTTTGTGCCTTTGTGAAGTTGTGTAGAACTTTTCTTTCTCAACAGATGGAAGCATCATAAAAAAGCCAGGACAATCAATTCTTCCTCTGAGCAACCCTTGGCTTCAGATGGCATATAATTTACTTTCATGGTACTTCATGCTATTTTAGGGTTGGCTTCTCAGTTTCCTCATGTTAAAGAGGCAAGAGCCATATCTGACCAGAAAAGTAGCTTGTTGAGCAACAGCTGAACTGAATTAATTGCTTGTCTATGTTTTATGACAAGTTCATAGACGAGGGACATGGTCATTCAGATTCCTTGCCTGCCTACCCCTTTGTATACCTCTTTGAAGGTTATCTCCTCAATTCAAGAACATTAAAGATATCGATTGGTTTCCATCTTATGGGTGACATCATGCCACTGGTAGAGAAGTGCAAGGCTACTTCAAGCAAAGACTTGCCATGTTGTCTGTCAGTACTAGAATAAAGAAGTCTGGAGGAGACTTTGGTATACAAATTAGAGTACATAGAAGTTGTGAATTTTTAGAAATCCTAGTTAACGTCTGAGTTAATAAAATGATTTTTCTAGAAAAGAAAGGATAATATTCCTCACATCTCATGAACAAACAACTACTGTGTTTGAGGGTTTTTAATTAGGATCCACCTCTTCTGAAAACCTTTAGGAGTGATTGTCTCCTCTTTGCTTTCTGTCATATAATAAAGAGTCACTTTGCAGAGTGAGATGAGGGGCATATAAATTGAATAAATAATTATGTAGAACTACTTTCTCTTTAATATATTATTAGAATCAAGAGGGATAACTAAATGAGATATGACATGAAGAGACCTTGTTGATGGATGATGCAGAAACATTATTTTGCATCATTTCCACAGATATGAATGTACTGTGTATGTGCCAAAGCCTACAACAGAAGGGTTCTTGGTAAGATTGAGGAAGTCTATCAGTGAGGATCCAGGTGTATTAATGAGTTGAGCTGATTATTCAATAAGAATATGCCTAAATTCACAAATTTCTTCAAAATGAGTGAGAACCTGAAGTTAAAAAACACTGGGAGAAAACTAAATTATGTTAAACCTGAAAAGATAGCACTGAGGGCTTAGTCTACTTATAAATCTGGGTTTTCAACTATGCTTATGCTACTGACTTAAAGATGCTATGTCTTTAATTGCAACAGTCAGTTCTGATAGCATATGACAATATGGTGCTCTATCCTCCATGTGGGGAGTACTTGCATTTTGGATAGTCCCTGTAGGCACGAGGCTTATTTATTTTATTTAAAAAATTTGAAAGAACTTGAGATTTCAAAATTGACTTTGAAAGAAAGCAGAACTGATTGATTGATACATATACGCCCTTATCCTGGGCATGCCTTCACAGAGAAATTGAATAATAATCTAAGCTAAAGAGGAAAACAAGAAAGTTAAAAAGAAATGGAAATGTGATTTCACAATGCTAATTTTCTAAAATTTGCTGAGGGTATGAATTAAGTGTTACAGCGCTTTCATTAACATTCTCAGCTAATCATTTTTAATTTAATTATTATACAGGTGATTTTTTTTACTTGTTGGGATCATTTACATAACAGTAGTACTAATATTTGCAAATTGCAGTTGGATAAAAATCATCAGAATGTATAATATCTAAATGACTACAAGTTTTGAATCTGATTAATTATTAGTATCTAGCACAAAAGAAAAACAATCCTTAATTAAAGTAGGGAAATAATTTTAACTCCATTTTAAAAAAATCAGCAGCTGAAAGTGGAACAACTGATATATAACAAAGCTTTAACTTTAGGTAAATTGGAATAGAAGCACTATTGAGGCCTAAATTACATTAAGGTCATTTGTATTTCTAGTTATATATCTTTTCAGAAAGATAATGTTATTAAATTATAAGGAAAATGGCATACATAAAATAGGCTCACTGGCTAACCTCAGAGCGCTAATTTCCATCATCCCAGCTCTTAATGCATGGAAGAGTCCAAACAATGCACTAAATAGATATGAGCAAAAACCTGCACTTCATCTGCGAAACATCTCAAAATATGTTTTAAATGACATCATAGATCATCTGTTAAGATGCCTTGGGGAACTGACATCTAGAAATAAAAATATAATGATTAAGCAAGGTTAAGATAGGGATAATGATACCAAATTTGAATTTTATTTCTAATTTCCCAAAGTGAAAAGATTTGCTCCATCTACCCAGTAGAAACAGAGTGGAAACGAACAATCCACTCAGTATTAAAATTTGCTATTCAAATAATTGGAATATTGAACCAGAAGCATTTTTAGAATTACAGTCAATGGGAAAATTGCACAATCTGCTAAATATGTAGAGTGAAGTTCCTCTTCTATTTGTTTTCCTTAGACTAAAACATAGTACAGTTTGATGCAGGTTGATACAAACAAAATATGTGAGATGGACAATTCTCATTTCTCCTTTTTGGGAAGCGCACATATCTGTGTGTGTGTGTGTGTGTGTAAATCATTTACTATCATATAGCATATATTATTCTGTTTTTCTTTTCAAATGTTTTATGATATCAGTGGAATTTTTTAAAAGAATCCTTGGACATCCACTTGGATAATCATTTTTGAAAGAAGGGCCAAAAAGGGCAAGTATATTAAACTTTCTCCCATATGTGTAGTAGTTTTAATCTAAATCAAGCTAACAAATACCTGGTATACCTAAAAACTCAAGGGTAGTTACATGCAATATATTGAGCATGGTATATAATTACTAGGGCTTTGCAAATCCTGGTACTGTAGGTGCACTTTACTTTGATGAAACAATCACTTTCTTTGTGAAGGAGTGGTCCTCTTGCTTCTAATTGCTCTTTGTTTTGTTCCACCCCACTTTCCTCAATACGGGAACTACAGAAGTCAATTCTGGCATTGGTTAATGAGGATGGGGAACTCTGAGAGCAGCTGTGAAATAATACTTTATTCTCACTTTCTTCAGTAGCATTCACAAAGGTTTTAAGAGATAACTGGGCAAAAGCAATTTGTGGCTTTTGTAAATGACAAGTTGGGGAAGCATAACGTCAAGGTCTTTGTTGAAGCAAAATTGAGTGATTTTGCATTGGCCCAATGTTTAGCCTTATGATCTTCCAGAAATGCATAGAACTCTCTGCAGTCATTTCAAAGTCTTATCAGGTGCAAACATCTAGAACCACTTGTAGATAGGCCCAAGTAAATACTTTATTCTTGATCACCTATATTACAAGAATCACACCAAACTGTCTTGCTGCCTTCCCTTGACAAACAGTAAATACAGACTTAAGGATCTAATCTTCGACTTTTTCTCCCCCAAATAGAGCCTAAGATGGAATGTCTCTTTAGTCCAACTAGAGGTGCCCTCCTTCAGTCAGTGGTTCTACCACATCTTCTTTATCCTGTTCTTTCATATAAAAATGTCATTTTATCCTTTGTCACAGTCCCAAAAGACCAATGCCTAATTCACTTGCTTTGCTCTTAAGCTTCTTCCATGTATATCTGTTTATTTAGTACTTTTGATGGATGGAACTATTATGAAGGGGGCGTTGGTGCTCTTTAAGCTTGATTGTTTTCTTGCAGATTACTCAAACTAGGTAAAATGATCAGTGCCAGATCAGGGCAGGTCAAGCACTGATGATGTTACCTAATTAGGATAACAAATATCTGCAACAAAACAACCAAGCAAGAGAGCACCAAAGATCCTTCATTTCAACCCTGAACAACTGTATGTTTCAATTTACAGTTTCTGGATAGTGCTGTAATCTTAGCTTAATAGAGTTTTAAATATTTCATGCTTTAAAGCATATTTTTAACAAATCATTCATTTTTAATTATAATTATTTTTAATGAAGTATGGTTTTTGCTAAGTACTTTTTAAGTTTTATTTCAGCCTCGCTTTGGTCTAGTTAAAATAATTTAAAATGTAGAGTACTAATTTTCTAAATAAATGCATAAATCTGGGGCTGTATTAAATTTGGCATAAAATAAAGTGGCCTGAAGCATCATTTGTCTCACCAGTCACATAACTAGTGCTCTTTCCCAGCGCTAGTTATGTGAAAAAGAAACGGAAAATGGTTAGAGTGAACGGCTAGAATGATGGCAGGTAGAGGAAAACAACAACATTTGAACTACCATAAAGGAAGAGCTGGAGAGTAGGAAAATCAGAAGGAAATGTATGTAGAGAAGGAGAAATTGGGGTTGGGGGGGGGAGTTGAAACTATATTGGCGGCAGGAAAGGGCAAAAGGGAGTAAAGATGCTGAGGAAAGATAGCCAGTAACACCAATTGTCAATTGGTGTCAGAGGTATTGACAGCTGGACAATGAAAATGGATTTTCCATACCCTTATTATTGCTAATAGAGTTATCCTTCAACACTGGAAAGATATTTGTCACTTCCGTTTTTCGTGGATGGAAAACCTGATGTCACTTGTGAATTATGAATGAATTGCTTACAATGAAAATTATATATCATACATGGATGAGGTCCCTTTGTGTATGTATATGAATGCTCTTATTTTGCTTTCTTGTTCCCTTTTTTTTCTTTTTCTGCACTGCTTAATTAATGACAAAATAAACAACAATAATCAGTGCTACCAATTTACAGTAGGCAAATGCAAAGTGACAAATGCAAAGAGGGATGATGATAGCCTGGAAACAAGGACATTGAAGGACAATGCGATGCTGGTAGTTAGGAAAAGCAGGGGGCTTAAATTACCTGGGGGTCTGGCTAGCTATGAAGAATGTCCTAATTTTGATACATCACAGCACCATGGGCAAAATTATTGGGAATGGTTGCTACTCTGAACCATAACTTATACAGTATATTAATTGTCCATTGACATCATAAGAGATAAGGTAGGAATCCTGGATTACTGAAGCCTTCATGCAGTGCATTTAGACCCCTGTACTGCACTCCAAGTAATCCCAATTTAACATTATTTTAATGATGTCAGACGCTGCAGACTATCACAACCTGAATACAAATGTCTCACAGTTAAGCTTTCTCATACAAGGCAAATGTGTGCATTGTCCTCCTTATAAACCACTATCTTGCATTTGTGGGATGCACAACTATTTTTATCCATGAGCATCATTTGCTATAAATGATGAAGGATTATTCAAAAAGCTAACATAGTCAATGTTCCGGTTATAGAAGGCCTCAATAGCCAGCTCATACTTTTTATATTAAGATTTAAAAAAACACAGGATGGTAGGAAGTGTCAACTGGGAACGTAAATCATATTTTTAATCTAAGAATTATATCTGTATGCTATAAAAATTAGTCAGTGTAGTACCTCAGGCCAGTATCTGAGAAGCACAGGGATGTCTGCCTTTAATTTTACATTTGCTGCATCATGAGCAGAAATGGCAAATGGTTTTGCTGAATATTTCATCATATAGATTTACCCAGGATACCTCTTTTATACACATTTTCCACAAATAAGTGCAACACCTAATTAAGCTACATTGGGAGGAAAGGAATATACAGCAGGACATTCAGAAAAGTATTATTAATAGGTCTGTGTGAAGACAAATGAACTCATTTTATAGTGAGATACTTGGCTTTGGAAAAACCCAATCAACCTTGCCTTGATCTGGCATGGGGGAATATCAAAAACCAGAGTTCTTCCTTCTAGCAATTTAATGTGAGAAGCCCTTAAAATGCCTAACAGGACAGTGACGTGCGGTGAAGTTTATACCTGGTGAGGCTCAGCTGGGCATCCTTTTGTGAAGCAGCTCAGCAGGGCAGCGGTCGGCCTCGGTGGGGGGGGGGAATTTGCATCGGGGGAGCAACCAAGCACCCAGGTCTGTAGCAAAGGTGCTTGGTGGCTCCCGCGATGCAAAGTGCCCCCCCCCGCTGCCCCGGCCTGCATCTGCTGCTTCTCCAAGCTCCGCCGCTGGAAGTCCCGGATCGCCTCTGGGGGAAGGCTGAGTGAGAAATGGAGCGAAGCTTCTCCGCGGCCTCCCGGCACTATGCAGAGGCTCTCACAGGAACGCGTGCCAGCGGCCGGTGGCCCGGAGCAGCCCCGGTTGCAAAACAAGGCAGCGCTTAAAGCAGCCGCTGCCGCTGCCACCGCCACTGCCCCGCCGGGCGAAGGAGGGGCGGTGGCAGCAGCAGTGGCTGGTTTAAGAGCTCCCTTGTCTCGCAACTGGGGCCGCTCCAGGCCGCCGGCCGCTGACACGCACTCCTGCAAGAGCCTCTGCACAGCGCTGGGAGGCCGCAGAGAAGCTTCGCTCCGTTTGTCACTCAGCCTTCTCCCAGAGGCGATCTGGGACTTCCAGTGGCAGAGCCTGGAGAAGCAGGCCGGGGCAACGGGCGGGCGGCAGCATCGGGGACGGTGGGCCACTTTGCATCACGGGAACCGCCAAGCGCCCAGGTCTGCAGCAAAGAGCCAGCCTCCTCCTTCTCTCCCACTCATCTCTCCTCTGAAGCACGCCCCGCCCAACGTAAGCGTGCTCAAGAAGACATGATTGGCTGCTTGGAGATCAGGAGGTGGGAGAATTAATCCCTCTTTTCCATCTGAACTTCTTTGCCTTTTAACTCTTTATTAACTTTTAGAAGGCGAAACATTCCTTATGGAAAAGAGGCCCCGAGTTCTCTCGCCTCCTGCTTTGGTTAACACTAAGCAGACACCAAGCCACTGTGACCTGGAATCTGGTAGCAACTATCTTGGCTTTAATTATTTAAAAAAATATATTTAAATTTCTTTCTTTTTCCTGAGGAGACTGGTGATGCCCCACCTCCTTGCCTCTAGTGACTGCATGTCCCTGTAACAGGATCTGTAAAATTTCAACAGACTAAGGCAAAACTTGCAGAAAAGTTAAAGTAATCATGAGGGGGAAGGGGTCCCATCAGATTTTATTCTCTTTGTCTCTCACACACTGTCAGTAGAAACCAAGCTGGGACCAGGTTTAAATACTACTTATAAGCAAAAGACATGGGAAAAGACAGCCATGGTAATCCCTGTATTATTTCTAGTTTTTAAAATGTGACACACATAAAAAAAAGATGGAGGTTCAATCACCCCATTATGACCTTGGAATTTTTTTTTAAAAAGAAAACAAACTGGGACAGAAGAAGTACAATTATGTTATCCTTCCCTGAGTTAGTTAACCAGACTTTCTCCATCTCTTGCCAGATTGGAACTTCATGTCACATCAGGACACGGCCCTCATTATTAATAAAATGAATATTACTATGAGATAAACTTTACCAGAAATATCAGCTCAAGGAAAAAAGGTACCATTAATATAATAATATAATATAATAACATTTAATACTAAAACCCCATAGAATAGTGTTGCTTAGAAGAGGACTTGAAGACATTCATTTACATTTGGTGGTCGTTTTTCTCCGGTTTATAAACAGCAAGAAAAGTCTAGAAGTTTTCAGTCAACTAATAAAGTGAAGAAAACAAGGTAGAAAGTATAGCTGAATATAATCCAATGTGTAAAACATGTACTGACAAAAACGTAGAATGAAGATTTGGGGAATTAACATTTCCTCCTGAGATATGAAGTGATACAACTGTTAACAAATTAATCATGACACAAATAGTGCCTCACTGACAGACCACTGCTATTATGAAGAATTTGGTTATACTAATGTTAATGAACATAAGGGCTCTAACAACAATGGAGGACAGATAGTTAGAGGATCTAGAATATATCTGGAAAGCATTTTTCTATTTGAATCAAATAACCAAATTAATATGGTATCAGATATTACCCATAATAGTAATATAAGCAAGGTAATAGCAAAACAAATATTGAGAACATTAAATGATGCATAGCCAAAGGAATAGGCAGGGTTCGGAAGTGGCTACAGCACAATGGATCATATCCAGGTTGTGGTTGAAAGGCACAATGAGTACACCATGCCTCTGTGCATGTCTTTCATTGACTTTGAAAAGGCATTTGACTCAGTATTCCAGCAAGTAATAATTAATGCATTGCTTAAGGCGTAGACACTCCTTACACTCAAAATTACTACAATCAATATTTGAAAAAGCAATGGTGACAATTTGCCTTAAGATCTTAAATTGGAAATCAACATCGAATGAGGTGTACAATAAGGCAATACAATATCAGCTATCCTTTTCTCAGCCTGCTCTGAAGAAGTATTTAGCAAACTAGAATGGGCAAAAGATGGAATAAAAATTAATGGTGTCTATTTAAATCACTTAAGATTTACAGATGATGTTCTCACAAGACCCAGAAGACCTACAAAGACGCATACAAGAGCTGCACAAAGCAGGAGAACCATTTGGTTTTTAAAATAAACCTGAAAAAGAGCCAGCTTATGTTCAATAAATTCACGAAAGAAATATTTTTTAAAAATATCTGAATAAGAACTATACATAGTATACTACTACATATACCTTAGCCAATGGATCTCAATGGAAGGTGATACAATAAAGGAAATTGAACAGCATGTTAAATGTGATTGGCAGGCATTTGGCCTGCTAAGCATTTTCAAGCACAACCTCCCCTTATGCCTGAAAAGTTTTCGATCATTATGTGCTACATGCTCTAACATATGCCAGTGAACCATGGACACTAACCTCACAATTAATACATAAGCTACGAGTGGCACAAAGAACCATGGAAAGATACATGCTCAACATTACAAGACCAGATAGAAAGACCTGCACAAGGATTACAGAACAAACAAATATATACAATATCATCAAGAGAGTAAAAGAATTGCAATGGAAATGGGCTGGTCACATAGCAAGAAGAACTGATTGAAGGTGGACCAAGGCAGGCATAGAATGGATCCCACTTGATAAAAAGCATCCACAAAAGAGAATTAAAACAGGATGGATTGATGCAATTAGCAACTTTTGTGGGCCCAATTGGCAAAAGAAAGCTCATGATTGGTTGGAAACATACAGAAGATGCCATCAGTAGAGAATAGACAATTGTTAAAATGATGATGATATTACCCCTATATTCTTTACACAAAGATAAAACAATAAAAGAAGGGTAGATGTAGTTATGTAAAGCCTTTGACTGAAATGTACAAAAAAATCTACCTGGAAACACCAATAACCTATTCTTATTGGAAAAAGAAGATAAATACAATGTATTACATGAAATAAAAAAGCAGCAGAAAAAAAATAAGTGGCTTGAAAAATTCTTTTAAATTAAAAAGGATTACAAACTATTGTAAGTTAAGCCATGGATGAACACTTGAAGGAAAAAAGTGTGAAAATTAAAATTCCATACTTCTCACAGATTTAGAGAACAGGAAATATATGACAGAGATTATACATACACATTTTGAATATATCAGTGACAATAGCCATAACTATTCATCTGACATCCTCTCCTGTCTCTGCCTGAAGAGACAGCAAATTAGTAAAACAAAACATGTCAATTAAAAGCCAGCTGACTTTGAAGATATAGCTGTCCATTAATCATTGTGATGATGTGATCCCAGTCCTCATCAGGTGACCCCTGATGAGGGCAAGCGGAATCAATGTGTGATTAAAAGTTACATAAGGAAGTAAAAGTCGGCAAAATGAGGACCATGCTTTTAATTAGCAAACTTCATAAAATGTGTTTTGTGGGAAAGAATATAAGGGCCTAATGAACATAAAGAAGAAGAAACATTACTTTGCTTTTCTTAGGGCTCATTTCAGTGACTATAAATATAAATTACAAACATATGGATGGATTTTGCTCAATGGAAAATATTGTTTTGGTTCTGGGATCTGGTGAAAAAAATCTTACTTGTAAAACCTAATGTAGTTCATTAATTACAGGTGAAGGATTAAATTTTTTTTTACAGTTTGGAATATTCTCAGTCTGAATTGTTGTCACTGTTTTTCATGGACAAAAGTCTCATTGCCTGTGGTCTATTTATTACCAATAAACTTTTAAAAACATTTTATTGTAAGAAATGTTTGGGTTGCCCCAAAATCTCACCAAACCCAAAATAACAGCATAATCCACTAAAATATGTCAGTTTGGATTGACAGCATCTAAAACTTCCCAATTGCTCTCCATACTGGAACAAGCCTTAGAGGCTGTTAAATCCACCATATTTTTCTATAAATAAAGAATATTATGATCGTGGAAACTAGTTATTTGCAAGAACTGTTGAATACAGAGTTGGAATATTCTATAGTAACATATAAATGTCTATGTTCTTAATATTAAGTGTGCTAAAATCTTGAATGAAATTAATTCATCGAAAGCACGGGTATCAAGCTCGTGGCGTCACATTGCTGCCATTTGACATTTCAACATGTTTTTCCATTCACAGAGGTGGGATGGGTTTGGTCTGCACATGATTTGACAAAGTTACAAAATTAGTGGACCATAGGAATGCCGTTGATATAGTTCACTTGGACTTCAGTAAGGCATTTGATAAGGTAGACCACAACCTACTACTAGATAAAGTAGAAGAATGTAGGTTGCACAGCATCACCACCAAATGGATTCGTAACTAGCTGACCAACCACACTCAACATGTAGTCCTCAGTGGAACTGCATCTACATGGAGGGCTCTGTTTTAGGCCCACTACTCTTCAACATCTTCATCAATGATTTGGATGAGGGAATTAATGAGGGAATAAATGGCGAACTCATCAAATTTGCAAATGACACCAAGCTGGCAGGAATAGCCAACATTCCAGAAGATAGGCTAGAGATACAGAAGGATCTTGACAAACTTGAACATTGGGCACTATCTAATAAAATGAAATTCAATGGTGAAAAGAGTAAGGCTCTACATTTAGCAGGGATGTGCAGTCACTAGAGGCAGGGGAGGCGGGGCCTCACCAGTCTCCTGAGGTAAAGGAAGAATTTTAAATATTTTTTTTTAAACAATTAAAGCCAGGGTAGTTGCTACCAGATTCAAAGTCACAGTGGCTTGGTGTTTGCTTTCAGTGTTAACTATGGGAGGAGGCCAGAGAACTCGGAGCCTCTTTTGCCTAAGGAATTGTTCGCCTTTTAAAAGTTAAGGAGGAGTTAATAAGCGAAAACTTTCATATGCAAAAGAGGCACTGATTCTCCCGCCTCCTGATCGGGGAGCAGCGAATCATGCCTTATGAGCACGCTTATGCTGAGCACGCTTACGTTGGGCGGACAAGAGGAGAGTTGAGAGAGTTTCCACTGCATGGAAAAGGTGGATCGGACGGAGGGAGGGGGGGGATTCAAATTTATTGTAATTTAATTTGTAATTTTTTTATTGTGAGGTGTGTGTGTGTGTGTGTGTTTCTTTCTTCACAGCTGTGGGGTCAGAGGAGGTGGGGGGGCAAGGCGGCGGAGCGCAGAGGCGGCAGGGACGTTCTCGCCGCTGTGTCCCAACAGGCCAGTTGTCTCACGTTTATGTCCACCATAAACGCGAGACGCCTGGCCTGTTGGACACAGTGGTGGCGGGGGGAGGAATGGGCTGGGTGGGCTGGCTGGCTGGGGAGGGGGGAGCCCTTTAAAGCCCTGGTGCCACGTCTTCCCAGCAAGACTTCCTTTCGGCTCGCAGTTTCTTTTCCCTTGCCTGCCTTAACCAAAGCTTGGCGCCCTGCCTCTGCTTTTGCGCTCTCCCTCCCTCAGCTGTGCAGCAGCATCGGCGGTAGCTCTCAGCCTACGGCGGCAGCATCGCGCAAGCTGTGGAAGGAGGAGGAGAGAACCAAGAGAAGCTTTTACCGGGCGTGCGCCCCACAGCCAGGACCGTCATTGCGCCTCAAGCCGCGTTTCTTCCTGCAAAGCCCTTCGGGCAACCCGAGAGCTCCGCCTGACGACCGAAGGGCTTTGCAGGAAGAAACGCGGCTTGAGGCGCAATGACGGTCCTGGCTGTGGGGCGCACGCCCGGTAAAAGCCTCTCTTGGTTCTCTCCTCCTCCCCCTCCTTCCACAGCCTGTGCGATGCTGCCGCCGTAGGCTGAGAGCTACCGCCGACGCTGCTGCACAGCTGAGGGAGGGAGAGCGCAAAAGCAGAGGCAGGGCGCCAAGCTTTGGTTAAGGTAGGCAAGGGGAAAGAAACTGCGAGCCGAAAGGAAGTCTTGCTGGGAAGACGCGGCAGCAGGGCTTTAAAGGGCTCTCCCCTCCCCAGCCAGCCAGCCCATTCCTCCCCCGCCACCACTGTGTCCAACAGGCCAAGTTGCTGGGAGGAGAAAGTTTGGGCTGCAGAGCAGAGTTTGAACTGCCGAGTGACGTGCGTTGAGCTTCATGGCCGGTGAGGTTCCCGCTCTATGGCGGATGCAGCGCCGGGCCTTTGGTGGGGCTTTCGCACTTGCCTCACCGGCCATGAAGCTCACGGCACGTCACTGACATTTAGGCAAGGAAAATGAAATGCACATGTACAGTATAGGTGGTATCTTCCTCAATAGTAGTAACTGTGAGAGGGATCTTGGACAGCCATTTAAATATGAGCCAGCAGTGTGCAGCAGCTGCCAAAAAAGCCAACACAGTTCTAGGCTGCATAAACAGAGGGATAGAATCAAGATCATGTGAAGTGTTAATACCACTTTATAGTGCCTTGGTAAGGCCACACTTGGAATATTGCATTCAGTTTTGGTCACCACGATGTAGAAAAGATGTGGAGACTCTAGAAAGAGTGCAGAGAAGAGCATCAAAGATGATTAAGGGACTGGAGACTAAAACATATGAAGAACGGTTGCAGGAACTGGGTATGTCTAGTTTAATGAAAAGAAGACTAGGGGAGACATGATAGCAGTGTTCCAATATCTCAGAGGTTGCCACAAAGAAGAAGGAGTCAAACTATTATCCAAGGCACCTGAGGGTAGAACAAGAAGCAATGGGTGGAAACTAATCAAGGAGAGAAGCAACTTAGAACTGAGGAAAAATTTCCTGACAGTTAGAACAATTAATCACTGGAAAAGCTTACCTGCAGAAGTTGTGAATGCCCCAACACCAGAAATCTTTAAGAAGATGTTGGATAGCCATTTGTCTGGCACAGTATACGGTTTCCTGCCTAGGAAGGGGGTTGAACTAGAAGAACTCCAAGGTCCCTTCCCATTCTGCTATTGTATTGTATTGTATTGATGTATTTGGCCCATGGGCTGCCAGTTTGACACCCCTGACCTAGAGATTATTTTCCATTTTATTGGAAATAATGTTTAAACAAGGCTGGCTTTTACTTTATTATATATGAAGTGTAAACAGATGAGGGGGTACTTAATCATATGACAACAATTTGTAAATACAGTCTTCCAAAATTTAACACAATTTAAAGGTGAGAATTTACTTTTAGATTATAATTCACCTGTCCCTGAAAAACCCCAATCACCAAAATCTAAGAATATATCATTATATTAAGATTGCAAAATTATATAAAATATATTTTTGAATATAGTAGGCACTGAAAGACATTACTATTTAGTACTAGAAAGACAAAACTATCTTGATATTATTTTAAAATACAGCTGGGTTCACTTTTTGGGTTGGCTTTATTTTGGCATAAGAGAGATGAATGTTTATTTCATGTGTAGTGACTTATTTTAAATTAGGCTGAACTATTTCTTATATATTACCATGTTTCCCTGAAAATAAGACAGGGTCTTATTTTCCTTTGACCTTATTTTTGGGGACGTCTTTTTATTTTTGAGGTGCAGGAGGTGGCGAGCAGGGTCACCTCATGGCTGCTGCTGTGTTGCAATATTTTCAGGGAGGACTTATTTTCAAGGGAGGGCTTATTTTGGTGCATGCGCTAAAAAGCCTGATTGGGCTTATTGTCCGGGGAGGTCTTATTTTCAGGGAAACAGGGTAGTACGTTTTAATTGTTCCTTTTTCTTACTTTTTTTTTTTAAACAAATATTAAAACTAACACTCAAAAAAGTAAAAGTAAAAAACAGAAAAATTAAAATTCACAAAATGTGAATTCAAATTCTCACTGTTATGAGTTACACCATGACTTTGGACCAATTACTGTCTCTAAAAATAACCTATCTAACAAGGTAACTGTGATGAAAAAAATAAGAAGGATATAATACTATGTTTAGTTCTTTGGAGATAAATGCAATAAAAAGTATATTTTTGCAGAAATTGAAATTCAGTGAAGCAATAAAAGCTTATCTTCTCCCACTTTACTTTATTCAAGCAATTTTTGATAATCAAGACTTTCAGCCACAAGCAATTTAGGCCTTATTGGTCAAAATATTAGCTACTATAAGTTAGGTCAGAATGAGTAGATTTTCTGAATCCCATAAGACTTTTCCGCATTCCTATTACACTGCTATTAACATAAATTAGGTGAATTTGGCTAAATAGCAGTAATTGTGAGGGATTTTGGAGTCCTAATGGACACTCAATTAAATATGAGCCAGCAGTGTGCAGCAGCTGCCAAAGAAGCCAACAGAGAGACTGAATCAAAATTATGTGATGTATTAGTACCACTTTATAAAGCCTTAGTACGCCATACCTAGAATACTGCATCCAGTTTTGGCCACCACTATACAAAAAGATGTTGAGACTCTAGAAAGAATGCAGAGAAGAGCAACAAAGATGATTAGGAGCCTGGAGGCTAAAACATATGAAGAATGGTTGCAAGAACTGGGCATGGCTAGTCTAGTGAAGAAAAGGACCAAGTGTGATACGATAGCAATGTTCCAATATTTGAGGGGCTGTCACAGAGAGGAGGGGGGCAACCTATTTTCCAAAGGACCTGAAGACCAGATAAGGAATAATGGATAGAAACTGATCAAGTAGAGATTTAATCTAGAAATAAGGAGAATTTTTCTGACAGTGAGAACAATCAACCAATGGAAGAGAAGTTGCCTTCAGAAGTTGTGGGTGCTTCATCACTTGAAGCTCTCAAGAAGAGATTGGACAGCCACTTGTCAGAAATTGTATAGGGTTTCCTGTTTGAATAACAGAGCTGGAAAGGACTCTTCTAGTCCAACCCTCTGCTTAGGCTGGAAACCCTATGCCATTTCAGACAAATGCTTGTCTAATCTCTTCTTTAAAACTTCCAGTGTTGGTACATTCACAACTTCTGGAAGCATGTTATGCCACTGAGTAATTGTTCGGTCAGGAAATGTCTCCTTAGTTCTAGGTTACTTCTTTCCTTTACCAGTTTTTCCTTGATTGCTTTTTGTCCTGCCTTCAGGTGCTTTGGAGAAGGGGGTTGGACTAGATGACCTACAAGGTCACTTGCAATTCTGTTATTCCTGAAATGAAGATATCAGTGTGTGAACTGAAATAGAATATATTCCACATATTATTTTGGATCTCTGAAATGATTATACTGCTATTATAGCAATTCTAAGTTTTGACAGTGAACTTAACAATAATTAAAATCAGGGAGGATGGGGAATTGAAGAGCTAGAAACACAATATTATTCTTGTTTACATGGGATTAAACTGCTGGACATAGTAGGATTTCCTCCAAATTCCCTATGAAAAGCAATAGGCTATAGGTATGCTTATTACTAGTCCATCTATTTGAAGCCAGAAGACCTATTAAAAGATTGCATCTGCTATGAGTTAGCAATTTCAGGAACACTATTGAAATTCTACACGATAAAATTTTCTTTTTGCTATATCATTTCACTGAATATTGCACTTAGCCTGGGAAGATGGACATCAAAGTATTGTCATTCTTTCAGACAAGAAGGGAACAAAAGGGAGTTGCATTAGATAGACTAGCTCTACAGTAGTTTCAGCATGGAGTTCTCCATCTGCCACATGCTGTTCACATTAAAGCTGCAGGATGTGAAAACTTTCGGCCCACACAGACCTTAGTTTCACATGCTTTACAGCACATTAGGAAAATGAACTATCTGAAAGAATGACTTCCCTTTGGGTTGGCAGCTCAGGGCCAGACCCAATGTGCATTGACTCCTGTTGCTTTTAACAGGGATAAAGCAGGCCTGCAGATTACCAATATGGAAAGAGACAGAGAGGTGGGGAAGGAGGGAAGGAGGGAGGAAGGGAGGGAGAGAGAGAGAGAGAGAGAGGGAGGGAGGGAGGAAGGAAGGAAGGAAGAAAGAAAGATAGAAAGAGAGAGAGAGAGAGAGAGAGAGAGAGAGAGAGAGAGAGAGAGAGAGAGAGAGAGAGAGAGAGAGAGAGAGAGAGAGAGAGAGAGAGATTAATACATGTTACAAGTTACAAATTAGAAAATGACCCAGGATTGCTACTGTAACACTTGAAAAGGTTGGGATGATTGATGAAATAAATTAGTAGTTTCTTTATCCCCTTTCATTTCATGGTTTTGATAGCTCCTAACATGCTCTCAGTATAGCTAGTGCATTCAGCAAGGCAGTTGCCAGTACACCCAGCTGGATGCTAACAGAAAGCCAGTTGCTAAAATAATGCAGATTACACCAGTACTATGGAACTGGCAGGATACCATGGCAATATGGAGTCCCTAGCTCATGAAGGCTGGAATAGCCAGATGTACAACATCAGAATAACCTACCCCAGGAGGAAAGGACCATGTATGTGTGTTTTAGATACATGGGGCTACTTGTTTGAGTAAGATTCATTATAGCTAATAAAATCTACCCCTAAAGGAAATTTGTAAACTTGGTACAATGATAATAAGGCCGATGAAAACAGTTTTGATCCATGCTTCTCAAATATTCTTTTGAGATGCTTTGCACACATTATGGTTTTCATTTCTGGTAACTGTTCTTGCATATAGAGATTGCCTAACCCTCTAATTCTAGTTTTTATGCAATTTAGCAATAGCCATATTTATAGGAATACTGTCCTGGACCAAATGGAGCAATAAGTAGAATGATGAATAATCTAGTTTTTAAAGAATTTATATGAGCGTGCCTAATTTTTTTTCACTATGGTTAGCAAAGTTACATAATACTTTCTTCACTGATGCCCCTTATCAGCATGTATGATTAGGCTAGTCAATTGGATAAAAGACCTTATGCATATTGAGCGAAGCACTGAAATGGAAAAAATAAATTTTCAATAGTCACCATGTGGTGTTTAGAATTGTTCTCAGCCTGGCAAAACATTCTTGAATTTCTATCCTACTACAAAGCACAGAAAAATAACCAACTGTTTTGCATCAAGTGCACCTCCATTTTGCCTTTTCTCTTCAAAAAAACCTGGGCTAAAGTTACAGGGAGTGGATGATAACAAACAATTTGATCAAACAAGAACAACAAGCAGAGTAAACAGATATTGTTCCATTGTTCAGCAACCTGAAACTCCAATCTTCGAAGCCTGATTTCTCAGATGAACCCTTCTCCATCCAAGGTTCACAACAAGAAATTGTTTTGTGGTGTTCCAATTCTGAGAAAGATTTCATTCATTTTCCTTCCAGAGGATGTTGATTCAGTTGATGGTCTGAATGGAAAGTATACCACTGTGTAGCTTGAAGGAATAAATGTGAAGGATTCTTCCCAAATAAGCTTTTTAGTCATTCTAAGGGCAACTTAGAGAAGGAAAGGGCTCATAACTACTGTTCACTTCTTCAGTTCCACCTGTGAACATCATACCAGAACTGGGTCTACCAGCAGAAATCTTTTGGCTAACTCACAGGCAGAAGTATAGATGCTAGAACAATAATTCTAAAGGAGAGCCTGGCAGGGATTTATTTTTAGAAAGTGGCTTCACAAAGTTTTATAGCCTCTCTCAGTCCAAGAGATCAATTTAGCAATATGACCTTTCTTTTTGGTGTTTGGCGATATG
This sequence comes from Thamnophis sirtalis, assembly GCF_051295495.1. Classification (NCBI taxonomy): domain Eukaryota; kingdom Metazoa; phylum Chordata; class Lepidosauria; order Squamata; family Natricidae; genus Thamnophis; species Thamnophis sirtalis. Next base: position 53,374,475 of record NW_028261386.1, on the reverse strand, counting down.
AACCATGTTCTCTTAGGCATTAAAGATCTTTATCCCTAAAACAATGAACTTTTTTTTTCATGGAAATGAGTCTGTTTTCCAGGTAATTTTCCTAGCAGCCAACTTTGTCACAGTCCTGAGTCCTGTAGCCCAGTTGCCACCAGATGTCCAGGAACTCCAACATCTAGCATAGTTCTTGATTCAGGCAATGATCAATCTGATCCAATATGGGTTTCTGTAAATTACACCTCACATGTTGTTTATGGGAGAGACGCTCTTCATGGGCAGTGGCTAGAGTGCAGTACTGCAGACCACTGCTGCTGATCACCGGCTGCCAGCAGTTTGGCAGATCGAATCTCACAGGCTCAAGGTTGACTCAGTCTTCCATCCTTCCTAGGTCAGTAAAATGAGGACCCAGATTGTTGTGAGAAATATGTTGACTCTGTAAACTGCTTAGAGAGGGCTGTAAAACATGATGAAGTTGTATATAAGCCTAAGTGCTATTGCTATTGCTATCTGGCTCCTCTAATGAGTCCTTTCCAGTATGGTTGAAGCTTTGACATAGCTTTCTTCTTCATTAGAACACACAGGTTTTATAACCATGTTAACATAGTACCTCACTGGAGGATTATTGTTATGATGTAATTATATGTACTTAGATATAGTGTTTTCTGGTTTAAAGGCCATAATAAACATTTGTTTTATGTCTTTAAGAAACATTTAGAACATTAAATATAATGCTATTGTATGTTAGTAAATATAATCTTATTGTATTTAGTATTATTTGCAATACTAATATAGAACATGGCTGCTGGCTCACAACTAGATATCAAAAGAAATTTTAGCTTAATTTATTGCCTTGCAGCACTTTCTGAGAAATGGCATTTATATTGCAAATTATCAATAACTTCTTTTTAAAAAAAAATCATAAACGGCCTTGCCGTTTTGAAGTTTGGATTCTCCCATATTAATGAGGAAATCGATAATAAAGATCTAATCCAGTTACTATAGGAGGAGCAAAATACTATACTTTCATAAGGTGGTTAGATCTTCTAGTATATAAAAGGAAGAAAATACACCAATTCCATGTTGGCCTACAAGAAAAAGTTTCCATTAATTAACACTAATTAATGCAAGAAAAAGAATATTACTTGAATATAATCTTACACTGGAAAATGCAAATTTAGTGAAGCTAAGAAGTGAAGCTTCTTGAATGAAATATGATGGACAGAATTTCCAGAAAGAAATTCAAAAACATTAAATCTCTGAAATACATAAAATCATGGGTTGGTAAAACATGGCAACACATTACATTTATTTTTTATTTTAGTGGGAAATAAGTGAAACTCATATATCCAAAGCTATTGCTGTTAACAATATTTTTGTTATAGGCATGATTGAATTTCTCAGCCCTCACTTGAACCAAAATGCCACTACTTCAAATTCCCAGACAAATTCAGTAAGTTAAAATGTGAATATTCTAGACATGAAGGAATAAGTAGGCATAATTTTTGACTTATTAGAAATATATGAACTTAATATGACTGATGATCTTCTTTTAAATGTTTAGAACCCATTAGGTAAACAGAGACAAGTACAAAGTGAGGGAATAATAATATATGTTGTTTAAAAAGCATTCAAACATTAAAAATAATGTTTAAAAAGGCATGAGCCCTGGTGAGCCACACCATTTGCTTTTGCATGTCACATACAGATTCTGGCTTGCCAGCAATAATTTTGTGCCTCTTTTCTCCACTTTCACTTTATTTCAGAACTAGCCTTGTTAACCTTCCAAAACATTGATTACTCATGATCTGTTCCCCACCTGTCCATCTTTTTAGTTATCATACTGATGTATTTATTCTTGCTATGTTCCTTTGTCATTGTTTACTTAAGTCTATTATTTTACTTCTGTTTAGATGCCTTGTCATTTTTCTTTCTATTATTGTAAGCCATATACAGTTGCCCCTTGGTGAGATAGTCAATAAGAGAGAGTGGGGGGAGGGAGAGAGAGAGAGTCTGAGCAAAAAAGTACATATAAAATGGTGTCAAAGTTTTTAAGGCCACACTAAGTCCTTTCGATGAGGGCTGGTTTGGTCTAGGGGTAAAATCCAAGAGACTAAATTTGAATCCCACTTTAGACATGAAAACTAGCTAAGTGATTTGGGGTCAATTACTCTCACCCATGATGTTAGGTTTGGATGATAAACTGATCAGTCAACTTCTGCCACAGGCAATGGATCAACACTACGTTGATTAGAATAAAGCAGACCCTGATTTGTAGGAAACACTGAGGAGAAGAAGAAGAAACCCATAAATACTATCGCCCAACTTGAAAATATTTGTCAACATTTTATGTAGTATTGATTTGTCCTAGTACTTCCACACTCTAGAAGTTCCTGGACCTACTTCTTTAAGTGATATAAGCCCCAGTTTGTAGCATTTCTACCATGAGAAGAATACCCTGAAAAAGGAAAATAGCTACAGTTTTCATGAATTAATCCACAGTGTTGCCTGTGATTACAGCATTCATGTAAAAAATTATTTGCATAGATAAACTGCTACATATATGCTACTAACTTCAGATTTAAAGACAACAAAGTGACTCATGAATCATGTTGTTTAGAGTTTGCAAAGGCATTCTACTTAAGTTTCTTCAGAGAGGTGTGTTGCTGGCAATGTAGTGTAAGTAAATTGAGAGTTTACAGTTTATCAACTACATGTCAGATAGATATTTCAATTCAGAGTTCTCAAGAATGACCACAGAATTGGTTATTTTTTTTGACATTTTTGACATTTTATTAAGATTTATAGGCCGCCCTTTTCCCTGAGGGGACTCAGGGCGGCTTACAATCACAGGGAAGGGGGTGCAATATCAAAAGACAAACAATGTGCGAACAGAAGAAAATAATAAAACACAACTTTCATTCAGCAGTCAATGGTTATTAAGTAAGCAGAGACAATTTTGACAACCAAGCATTTGCCAGCTTATGATAGGTGACACAGAGTCCAGGGCATCTCAAGGGTTTGTGGCCTCCATGGCAATCATGGATCTGTCCCAAATTATTGAGGCACACCAGAAATTACACTTTAGATTTGGTTTTCATTCTGCACTAGATACAATGTGATCTGCTTTTACAGGACAATATTATTATTTCATTGCCATGGTTATATCACTCACCTGAAAAATAAGGAATTTTCCCCTAAAAGATCTCTAAACTCAGAAGGTGGTTCCAACCATGAATTGGTATACTAATGGGTGAGAGGTACTAGCTGATTTTGGAAATCAAAGATTGTTTTTGAAATTTGGTATTGGAGAAAACTCCTGAGAATATCATGGATAGGCAAGTAAATATACAAAATGTATCCTAGGCGGGGGGGGGGGGAAACAATCCAAAGTTCTCCTGAGAATTCTGTAATTCTGGGAATGGTGCAAGGAAAGAGAACAGATTAATAAGCAGGGAGGTGGATGGATTTAAGTATAGCAGCAATCATTGCAAGACTTGAAGGGTTAGGTTGGGAACAAATCAGAGTATGTTTACCAGTTTGGTCACTAATAATTAGCAGAAAATTGATAGCACACAATCAATTAGCCCAATACAAACTATGCAGTGAATAAATTGAAGTGGTAACTGATTTTGTCTTCCTAGGCTCAAAAATTCACCCAGGATGGTCATCACCCTGATGGAATAAAAGCATATTTGCTATTTGGATGAGCAAGTTTTAAACTGTAAAAATGTCATGCTGACAACAAAGATATATACCGCACTGTCAAAGCAATAATTTTCTGAGTTATAATATATATCTGAAAACTAGATCATCAGAAAGGCTGAACAAAGAAAAAATGTTGCCTTTGAACTGTAGTCCCGGAGAAAATTGTTGACTGGTCTGCAAGAAGAAATATATTAATTCAATAAAGGAAAGAAAACCTGACTCTTCACTGGAAGCACTAATAAACTAGATCTTAAATATTTTAAATGCATGATCAAAAGTCTTATTAGAGAAAGCCCTGATGTGAAAGAAAATCAAAGGCATTTGAAAAAGTAGCTAAGTCACAAAGCAATAGAAATGACCACACAGGAACAGCAATATATTTTGGCAGCAAATCAAAGATCTGTACGGGGTTGGAAATAGTTGCATTGATACTCAAGTGAACAGTGATAATAGAATTAAAGATGAGTTTGGGGGGAAATTGTCAAATATTGTGTATGAATATGACTCAAATGGGGAAAAAAGTAATATTTGGTGACATGAATAAAAGGATGAGAATGATAAAAAAAAAGTACTGGAAAATTGTGGTGATGCTGTTTCTTTAGAATACAAAGTTAAAGCTGACCGAAGTATATACATGGCAATACAATGCATCTAAATGTGTGTTTGGTTTGATAATTAATTAAGAAAGATTGAGAGAATATAGAGCAATTCTTTTTTTTTAGTAGACTCAAGCATGGATCATGGGAGAAAATAGCATGGGTATTTCACAAGGAAGAAAACAAAGCGCTACATTGACTTTTGAGCATTTCCCACTGAACTGGGAAACAGTTGACCTCTGTGTCTGTTCAGTTTCTGATAAACTTGCAATCCTTACAAGAGGCAGGTGCAGAAGGAGATTAAATGGAAGCAATCATATTGTTTTCATCCTCCATTTGAGGAATTTGAAATTTGGAATGGGATCAAGAAATCTCTGGTAGGCAAACTATTTCCATTCCTAACCTCAGCCTCTTATAATCCCATCAGGATAAAGGAGCAGAAAGTCCTTGTGAATCAAATTGGCAACATTCCTATTCTTCAAACCTAAAATTGTTCCAAATTGAGTCATTTTTGTAACTTGAGGTTAATGATGGCCAGGCTTTGAGTTAGTCACACTTGAAGCAAAGAATCAGAGAATTATGTTGCAATATCAGCCAATTTAAAAATTGTTCTCTGAATAGCATGACATATTACGGTGGCAGCTCCATTCTATGTATAAAGAGTCCAGACTTAGAGGTGCAAAGCAAATTCACAAAAGCAAAAACACAAAACCCACCACCGGATGGATATCTTGGTCTCTGATTAAAACAGCCTTTGAAAAGGTGCTGCAATGTTATCCTATCTCTGCTTCTTAATCCATTAATTGAATAGTCTTGTCACTTAAAACAACACAATTAAACCATCTGCAAAATCTTTTAACAGCTTGAAAGACCTATAATTTATTACATGTAATGATCTCAGATGTAGAAAAATGCTATTTTCCATTTTAGAATGACATGTTCTAAATAATGTTAGAATTTTTCTTTTTCTAAGCCCATTATAGGAAAGCAATGTTATTTTTTCTTTTTCTTTTTTTATAATAGTGGTGTTGCTGTTTTTTACTGCAGAAACAAACAAAATGTAAATGGCATGCTCTTCCTATGTTAGAGTCCTGAATCCTACAATTTTTCCATCTCTTTCTTTGTTGATAATAATATTTTTCATAAAAGGGGAAAACCCTGGCTTTTGTAGAACCAAGAACCGAGTTCTATTATGAACGTGTATTATAAGTATTTGGTGTTTTTAATGAGAGGAGAGGACTTTAACTTGGTTTTTATTGTTTGTTTGCTTTATTGATGTTCTTTTATATGATATGTTTACCACCCTTAGTTTTACTGGATAGATGGGTGGCTTACAAATTAGAGAAAGAAGAGGGAAGGAGGAAGGGAAAGGGAGAGGGGGAGAGAAGAATAAGGAGGGAGAGAGGGAGGGGGAGGGAGGGAGGGAGGGAGGAGAGAGAGAGAGAGAGAGAGAGAGAGAGAGAGAGAGAGAGAGAGAGAGAGAGAGAGAGAGAGAGAGATATGCATCAAATTAGATACACAGCCTTTAATGAGACAGGGCTATTTGGCATCAAATAACTATAGAGCAATGGTAGAGTAATGGCTATATAAAAGTGACCTTTTTAATTTAAACAAATAATGGGGAAATGTTCTCAGGACTGGTTATCCATAAAAGATCACTGGACTTAAAGTCTCTACTAAGTGTACCATTTAGTGCAGGGGTGTCAAACTCAATTTCATTGAGGGCTGCATCAACATTGTATTTGACCTCAGGAGGCAGGGTGGGGGTGGCTAGCTTTACGCCACTCATGTCAGGGGTGCCTGTGATAGCCCAAGAGCTATGCCAGTGAAAATGGGCTTTTTCAAGGTGGCCCTGCAGGTCAGATCTAAGCACCCCATGGGTCGGATTTGGGCCCTGGGTTGTGAGTTTGACACCCCTCATTTAGTGCTATGATCAAGAAATGGATGTCCCAAAGATGTTTTTTTTTCAAGAAGCAATTGGATTTTCTGGTTTTTCTTTGAAAAAGCTTCTTGGATGGGAAGGGAAACATCTTGAGACCACAAATTCTGGTCAATTATTGCAGGTATAATATACTAATGTGTTTCTGAATGTGCAACTACTGATTTCAGGATTATTGGTTTTTTGCATCTAACTACAGCTCTTGTACATGGAGTATTTTTTTAACTCCATGGTATGCTATAAAGAACTAGATGTTTAAATTCAGATACTGATATTAAATTATCATTTCCAATTTGAATAGTTACACAGTTGTAACTAATTGAAAGCAGTGAAAGCCTAAGGGCTTTCTAAATCCGCTCTCCATTCCATTTCATTAAAACTAATACACTAGCAGATTTTTTAGAACATTAATTTATCCATGAGATCACAAACATAAGCATGGCTAAAGGGATTTTCAATAACAATTATTATGTAGATCAAAGGAGTCAGAAATGTTAATCGAATGTTCTGTTTTTAACTTTTTGTAGCTAATAATAAATAATGATACTATTAGTATTACTGTTGAACGTAAGTTTAAAAGCATAAGCCTCCCAAAATACATACATACAAATATATGTACAGATACGGAATCTCTCCTTACAATCGAAGCACCAGAGCTTGTCCTTTTGTTTTTAAAAACATATCTTATCCTGAAAAGTTATAGGATACCAAGTCTTTTTGCTAGAATAATTATCATTTAACAATCATATAATGAGAAAAAAAATAACACATTAGTTTTACAGTAACTTTGGAAGGTAGGAAATGCTTAAAATCATAAAAGTCAGCTTATATTTTTTCTTAAATATGTATTATCCTTGTTGCCGAAACAAAGTTGAATGCCATAACCAAATTTATGTCTTCAAATCAAGTTTGATTCGTGGGCAAATCCCTGTAAAGTCTTAATAATGTTTTTCAGATTAGTAGTATATTAGTGGTCATTCCGCAGCCCATATCTATTATCCCAATCATTAATTAAAGCAATCATAATACAATATTTATTGTCAATTAAAATATATTAAGTCAAGCATCTAGAGAAAAAAAAGTCACCAGGTTTTAATTTCTTTGTTTAGTGAAGCTTTCTGTTTAAAACCAATTAAATGCAGACATCAAAAGTCAAGGAATTGATGGATGGGTAAAGATTAGTTTAAAAACAGAAATTCTTATAATTCAATTAGAGCATAGCATTAATTTATTTAGAGGGAGGATATGCATACAAGAAATCTATTCTATTATTGTGGATATGGACATAAAACAGAGAAGAAACCCAATGATCAAGATCATGAGAAAATGAATGTGTGGATTTCCCTACACCTAAGAAATTTTTTTCTGGATTTACCCAAACTATTTCATAGCCTGATAACTGCATGATAAAATTCTGAATTTCTGTATTGTAAAAAGAATATGAACATGACAAACAGTACCATTCCAAGTTTTACATTTAAAGAGCAATTGTTATAGCTGATCAAATGGCTTGCTATGGTAGAACATTGGATTATGGGGAGAAGACCCCTAGAACCCCCTTTTCATACTATTAAGGAAGGAAGGCTTGATATGTCTTGCCATCCCTTCTCTTCTCATTTTCCACTTCTTGCTAAGATCTTATTCTCTCAAAAACTGGAATTGCTGTGCAGGAGATTAATACACCTGATTTTAAGTTGCTATTGTTTTGGTCTGTTGTCTCTCTTTCCCATTTTGTTTAATTTTTTATTGCTTTATTATCTTTTATGTCCTATTTTTAATTTTCTGAAAGCTGCAATGAGCACCATCATCACAATAAAACTGTGGAATATATATATTTTAGCCATCCAATAAACCAATGAAATGAGATACAGATAACCAGGGGGAGCTGCATGCTTGCTGATCAGTGCAAACTCCCCATCCAATCAGCATTTTTTCCTGATGCTTAAAAAAAAATCCCTTCTTTAGTACTATGCAACAAATGTCATTGGTTTTACTGAACTTAAGCATAGCAAATGTTTCCTAATGTGCTAACATTATCTTCATCTCTTTCCCAGCTCATGAGTATGTAAGGCTTGAATCACCTTTAGCTATACTGTTGTTAAAGTGATGGTTTTCACCTTACTTCAACACCACACAGCAGTAGTTAAAAGGCACGTAGAATATTTTACTCTTTGTTACCTCTCTCATTGGAGTGAAGTCAGGTGTCAGGAGCTGAAGTAAATTGAGAGGTGGCATTGGATATTTCAGGCTGGTGTGGGTAAAGTCCTCTCCCCTCTGGCTCCAGTCAGCTTCTTCCATTGCCATTATACCTGCTTCTTAATGAGCAGCATGGGATAATGGCACATGATGTTACCCAGGGCTAAAAATAGTTTAACAAAAAGATATAGCAATAGTAAAATGGCATAACAGTGATATCTTGAGCCACCCTGTCCCACTTTTCAACACAGAAGAGGAATCCAGGTCAGCAGTTGCTGACTGTACACAAAAAGGAAAAGAAGAGAAGTCCTAAATGAAAACTGCTCCCCTACAAAAAGCTACATGTGGGATTTCGTTTTCCACACGTTGTAATCAACTTTCCTTATGACAGAATGGGATCTAGGAGGAAGGGCAGATAATAGAGCCTTGAGGCTCCTGTCAAGATACCTGTTTTTGTTGTGATATAGTGATTGGCAGAAGTTTTCTTCCCTGGCTGGGAATCTGCTGAAAATGGAGGCCAGCAAAATGGGAGGCTCAAGCAGTTGCTTTGTCTATCATGGACTGCACACATATAATCGGGAGACAGCCAGTTTACAAGTCACCCAGAACAGATACAATAAAGGCAGGACAGGGACAGAGAAATGGGTAGGAATTTTCATGCTCCTTTTGTTTTCTGACAATCCAAGGATAAGCAGATAGCAATTTAATGCAGTAGTGAGGAAAGAGTTTTGCCGAAACACTTCACCGGCTATTTCTGATATTTAGCAGCACTCACTTTAGGGTGGGCTAGCATTACAATCTTCGCTGTAGAATTCTTTTGCTGCACATCTCATTTTTTGTCTTTTGGGAACATGAGGCCAGATCAGTCTGTTGTTAATCCTAGGGAGATAGGTAGTTATCTCAGATGTTTGATTTTAGGTTTCATTAAATTTGCATGCCATTATTATTCAGTATATTATTGCTGATTCTTATTACTGCCACGTCGAGCAGAGACTTGTGCATGTGGTGCCTCAAAGAGCAAAATAACTTTACCACTTTGAGATTCAATGAATAATGAATGCCTCTTGGCTGGGGTGAATGCAGGCAGCAAAGTGACTTGGATATGATGCAGAAAACATAATGATTTCAGTTTAGTACAAGAGCTGCAGTTTGTACTGCAGGATATAAAGATGATTAAAGAGATCATGAGACAGCCAGTGTGATCTAGTGATTAAGATGTTGGCTGAACCAACAGGTTCAAGTCCACCCTTAGCCTTGTAAATTCACAGGGTGATTTTGGCTAGTCATTTTCTCCTAGCATGACCTGCTGTTGGGATCACATAAAGAACAATTTTCATATATGCTGCTTTGAACTTTTGCAGGAAAGCAGTGATACAAATCAAATAAATAAATACAAAATTTAAAAAGCTGAAAATTAATAGGAGTTGCTACCTCAGACTAACATGGCTCTCCTACAATGTCTACATAAAGAAAAGCTGCTAACTGTGCTCATTACGTTCTGAATTTAACTTATGAACATGAAACTCTGTATAAGTACTGTACTGGGAAAACCCTGAGTAGTAGGCCTACCTTAGGCAGAGAAGCCAGCTGGGTGACTTTGAGCCAGGGGCTTCCTCTCAGTCCTAGAAATGAGGCACTTCTGAAAATCTTGCCAAAAAAACCATGTAGGGAGTTGTCTGGGTAGTTGCCAGAGGTCAAGATTGATTTGAAGAAACAAAACACTCATAGTCTCTCTCTCTCTCTCTCCCTCTCTCTCTCTCTCTCTCTCTCTCTCTCTCATACACACACACACACACACACACACACACACACACACACACACAAAGGCAATTTCCTAAAAAGTGATTTATAACATATACTGCTGTAGTATCCTTTCTGTAGTAGCAAGTTTTAGTTTCTTTCCTATTTGTCCTCAACCAAAGATCTGTGTAATGCCAGTCTCATAATCTGTAACCACCAAGATTAACACAACCCATCAGGCACATATAGCACTTTACTTCAAACTCAAATCCTTTTCTCTGTTTTCTCTGGCAGCCTGTGAGTGATTAAGTAAATTAATTAAGTAAATAAAACTACCCCTAGGAAGCCTCAATAGGTGAGAGGACTGCATTTGCCTTAGCATAATGATAGTGAACCTATGGTACGCAGAGACCTTTCTGGGGGCATGTGTGCCATTCCCAGCTGTTCTTCTGGTTTCTGGCGCAATCATGCACACCAGACAGTGGTTTTTGTGGGCACTGGGACTGAAAACAGCTGAAAAATGGCCTGAAAACAGCCCAGAAAACAGCCTGAAAAAATAGCCTGAAAAACAGCCAAAACCAAGCATGGGCATGCCAGACAGCTGGTCTTCAGGTTTCTGGTGATCCCTCGCAGGCACATGCATGCACACCCATGCACATGCACACACATTCTGGTTTGGGCACTCAGTGCTGAAAAGGTTTGCTTTCACTGTCTTAGCATTTAAACTATGCTGACCAAACTTTTTATCAGATAATTTAAAGAAAACACTTAAATCATGAAATATATAGGTTTTATTGCCAGTATTATTCTACACCCCTAAAAATTAGGTAGGAATTGAGTTGTACAAATTGTTCAGAACGGGTAGAAAAAGCCATTCTAACCAGAGGTGGCATTCAGCAGGTTCTGACCAGTTCTGGAGAACCAGTAGCAGAACTTTTCAGTAGTTTGAAGAACCATAAATACTACCTCTGACTGGCCCCACCCCCATCTATTCTCTGCCTCCCGAGTCCCAGCAGATCCGGAGAAAATGGGGATTTTACAGTAGCCTTCTACTGGAATGGGGAAGGAATGAAGATTTTATAGTATCCTTCCCTTGCTATGCCCACCAAGCCACGCCCACCAAGCCATGCTATGCCCACCAAACCATGCCCACAGAACCGATAGTAAAAAATTTTGAATCCCACCAGTGATTCTAAGCAAGAAATATGAATTGTGACATATTGTATTCTGTCTCTCTCTGCATTTTCATTCCTTTGGATGACTGAGAGTCTCCCAAACCAGCAAAACCAGGCAGAATTCTACTTAGTCTTAGCAGTGTCAACCTTTACCGCTGTTATTTCAACTGGAAAATTAGGTTTGGTAAACCCATTAAACAAGGGCCAAGGAAAAGACTGCATGATTGTTCCCCTTTTGATATTTTTTTTACAATCTTGTGGCTACTAGATGCTTTTTTTCCTATTTTTCTTTTGTAAATAATTAGTATTATGCTCAGTGACTCAGAGAATTAAATGATATAGAAAAGAGGTCACAAATAATTCTCCTAATGCTTCTCTTCTAATGCTGTTAGAAGAGAAATAAGAGACCTTGAATGGTGTTTTTTTTTTCCTTTCCTTTTAAAACTATCTCAAAATAACTTCAAATAAAATGGGAAAAACATTGTGAGACTAATCATTGTTTTATAAGAAAACACTAAACAAGCTGTTGAATGAAAAGCATAATTGGAAAAAGAGGCAACTGGCTACATTTGAGGGGAAGACTGGGGAAACTGCTTTCAGTCCTCCTCTGATTTTCCAGAAGAACAGCTGCAATTTGAGAGCAAGAGTGATGGATAGAGAGAACAGTGAATGATTGGGGGCATGTTCACAAGACACTAGCTTCTTGCTCCAAATCATCAGAACATTTTCACACTGCCCTTACCATGCTCTTTAAAATTGTTCAAATCACTGAGCAGTAATTATAAACATGGACATCTATTTAGTAGTTTGGCCTCCTGCCTTCCGCGTCATTTCTCAGGACTTGTTTTTAACTGGGAGCGGGGAGGAAACTCAATCATCCTATTTAAAACACATCTTGAAATTGTGGTATAGGGTGCCACAGTGCTTGACATCAGCAAGGAAAATGGGAGGGCCCCCTGATTTTAGAACAGAAAAACAATGAGGCACCATGATGACTTGTTTGGAAGGTGCAATGAGGTCCATGTCTATGTGATGAGTAGAGTAGAGTAGAGAAGAGTAGAGTAGAACAGAAAAGAACTTTATTGTCACTTTAAATGTATATTAATCAGCATATATTAAAATGAAATTGTGTGGCATTCAGCTCTCAAAGGATAATCATTATGCATATACCTACATGCACACACATATATGACACAGAAAAACATTGTAGTATAGTTTGAATATATACATATACATGGTGGGGAAAAAAGAATTTTGTGATTTACCAGATGGATGGTATAAGGAACAAAGCTGTTACAGAATCTAGTAGTCTTCCTATAGATACTTCGAAACCTCCCCCAAGAGGGGAGCAAGAGAAACAGACTGTGAAGTAGATTGTGTGAAGTTTCTAACAATGCTTCGAGTTCTAAGTGCTTATGTTGCTTATAAGCAGTGTCCTGAATAATGGGAAGTGGGTTTCCTATAATCTTATCAACTGTCCTTACCACTCTCTGTATGGAGCTTCTACCTGAGGCACCAAACCAAACAGTGATGCAGTTCATTAAAATGCTTTCAGTTGTGCTTCTATAAAAAGTGGCAAAGACAGAGGGAGAAAGATGTGCCTTTGTGACCATGTGGGCCTTCCACTGCATGGGCATAGCCCACCATGTTCATTTCTTTAGTCTTTCTGTTAATGCTTGTATGTGGTGAAAGTTCCACTGTTGATGCTGTCAAGATACCTTTGTAGTTTTCCCTCCTGTGTAACAGCTTAAAAAATAGGCTAATCAATGTGGTTAAGGAAGAGTTCAGCCACTGTGGAGGGAAAAAACGTGATGCAGCATCAATCCTACATCAGTGCAAATGACCCAGAATGCTCTGAAATATCCTTTTAATTTCCCCAGGCATATCTAAAAACTTTGTAACTGAATACTTTAAAACTATTTTATAAACTTGGAATTTCTAAAAACTGACTAGGTGAAATCCATTTTCATACTACTAGCCGCTAAGAGAAAATGTTAGAAAGTGAACCTCACTTGAAAAACAATATAATCCCCCTCTCCTCACAGCATTTGAACAACTTGGGCACGGCTGATGGATCTATCCTCTTTTGCAATAGAAAACCTCATTGTTCATCACTGTGTATGTGTTTTAAGCACTGATCTTATCAAAATTCTGACCTTGTGTTCAGTCAAGAATAGAACTGAATCCATAGTAAATGAAATTTCTGATAGGTATACCTGCTTGCTTATTTCAATTCCAGGGCTCATTATTTCACAGTTCAACAAAATATATTTGAGTCAATGATTTCAGAACCATTAGATCCAACCATTACTTTATGAAATACCTAAAACTAAGTAGCTGAGAATATTGTATATATCTATGCGCCATATATCATAATGAGATAAATCCTGATTTAATTATGTTTAGAGATAAGCTCAGTAAAATTAATGAGACTTACATTAATCAGATAAAACAATTTATTTCAATGACTGTACTCTAAATATTAGGTTCTGGCCCAACTTTCGTTGAATGTGCATATACAAAAGGAATGCAAAGCAACAATTTTTAGTCTCTGTTAAATATTTGAAAATCCTTATTACATTTCCTCTCATTTATTAAAACCAACGTAGATCTCATCTGATTAACATTTCTTCTAAATATCTTGTGGTCTCAAGCTATCACCATTTCTATGATAATTTTTATCTCCAGTATGATTTCCCTGATTATACCAGTCACAATTTTAACTTTGGCTAATCCAGAGATAATATTAAATAACTTAGAATCTTATTTTCCAAACAAATACAAGATAATCTTGCAATGTAAAATGAAATTATTTTTTAAATATCTTTCTTTTCTGAGGTGTCATAAACTTACATGGTATTCTATCTATCTATCTATCTATCTATCTATCTATCTATCTATCTATCTATCTATCTATCTATCTATCTATCTATCATCTATCTATCTATCTATCTATCTATCTATCTATCTATCTATCTATCTATCTACCTACCTACCTACCTACCTACCTACCTACCTACCTACCTACCTACCTTTCTACCTATCTACCTATCTATTGGAACAGAAGCATTAACTACTTAGAACAGTTTCTTAGAAACTAAATCATACAGTTAGAGATAGCAATAGCAATAGCAGTAGACTTATATACCGCTTCATAGGGCTTTCAGCCCTCTCTAAGCGGTTTACAGAGAGTCAGCATATTGCCCCCAACAATCTGGGTCCTCATTTTACCCACCTCGGAAGGATGGAAGGCTGAGTCAACCCTGAGCCGGTGAGATTTGAACCGCTGAACTGCTGATCTAGCAGTAGCCTGCAGTGCTGCATTTAACCACTGCGCCACCTCGGCTCTTGAAAGCCAGTTTATAGTTTTGACTGAAACATATGCCTGAATAAGAAGCCTGAAAATCTTTATCAGTTGGGAATACTTCCCTGTACTGCATCAAAACCAATATTTTCTCATTCAAGTAGTAGTGTGCCAAAAAACTAGAAATATAAATATTTGTTAATTCTGTTACTTGAATGAATGGATCTCAGAATGTAGTAATGTGTGTTCCATTTTGGTCAAATATCTTCTTGTGATCTCTGCAAGTTCCTCAGAGGTAAGTATAGTGTAAATACTTTTTCTCAAGGTATCTTGAGAGAACAGCATACCCTTCAGTAACAAATGGACTCAACCTTTCCAAGAATGTTATCAGTCCTAAGACCCATTGAATGAAAATTCCTTATTACCACAGGAAAGAGTTTTTTCAAGACAAAAGAAACCTTTGATGCAGAGTGTGTGTCTCTTTTCTTTTCAGCCATGGGTCCATTTCCTACATTGTAGGGGATTAAAAATAGGATAGACGATCATAGCAGCCAACGTTTTGCATTGAATTCACAAAGGGTTCATCTAGATTCTACTTTGGAATTGTTATTTAACAGCAATATTATTAAAAAAACTTTTGAGAAAACTTATTTTAAGAAAGCACTTTTCAGCCTTCATGTATGTTTTCCTAGCTGGCAGAGGGCCATTTACTTATTTATTGCCATCTGTTAATACAGACAAGTTAAGTCAAATTAAAAGCACCTCTTTCCCTAACCTTCAAAATTTATCAACCATTTTGCTGCTTAACATGCTGACTACAGAATGGCTTGGGTAGCCAATAAACATGAATCCTGAAGGTATTTTATTTTCTATTTCATTTTCAGTCTGCCCCTTAGCTAGCATATTTTTGTTCAGGTACTCTGAGTTTTGAACTTACTTTTCTGCTCTAGGGCTTCACATCCAAGTACTATCTAAGCTGTCCTCCTTGAGCAAAAAATGCAAGTACCGCTACTATCTTGAAGAGGCTTATAAGAATTGCTAGAAACGAGAGAAAGAAAACAATGTTGGTTTATTTGATTAAGGTTAAAATAAATACATTGTTATTTCTGGTAACCTTTAATGGACTTCTGCTGACACTAGGACTAAAATAAAAATATTTGATGAATTTGTTTATAAATAAGACATGGGATATGGGGAGATACACTTCAATACAATACAATAGCAGAATTGGAAGGGACCTTGGAGGTCTTCTAGTCCAACCCCTGCCTAGGCAGGAAACCCTATACCGTTCCAGACAAATGGCTACATGGATTTGGACAATTGAAGCTCCTGAACTAGGACTAGCTCAGTTTCAGAGGGAACCAAGGATTCCTCACCAGCAATGGAGTCACCTTCATCAAGGGAATCCTCAATGAGAGAGTGGCAGGGAGACTCCAAGGAGGCCCTAGAAGGATTGGGAGAAAATCCAAAATCCTCCTCAGCAGGCAAGGAGAGGGAGACCTCTGCCTGGGAAGTGGGAAGGGAAGGCCCTGCCTCAACATCCCTGGGATTGGGGCCTGCCTGCTGTTGCTGCTGTGCTGCCTGGGGCTTTTGAAACTGTTTTCAAGTGCCTTCGGCGTTTCTCATCTGCCTTAGAGGCCTTGCTGACTCTGGAGCGCTTTCCCTTAGTTGGGCACCCCACCCCATCACCTTTGGCAGTAGGATTGAGCCTGCTGCGTTTAGAAGTGGTGGGCTCAGCTATTTGTTCCATCTGCTGCTCAATCTTCTGGCTGAGGAGATAAGAGATGGCTGAAGAAGTGGTCGGAAGAAACAATCTCTGGTGAGAGGAGAGCTTGAACCTTGCAGGAGTCAGGCCTGTGGATAATTGAGGCTGCCAGGCAAGTGGATCTGGGACAAATGGCACCAGCTGAGGAGAGGCCGGATGCCTGCAGATCTGCGCCATTAAGCAAGGGAGAATGGCCAGAAAGCCCCTGCAGCCGCTTGGAATAATCCAGGGAGAGGGGAGCCTGCCTGGCAACCCAAGGCTAGGCCCCAGCATTAAGCTGTAGGGGGACTGGGTTTTTTAAAACTGAGCCTCTCAGAGGAGCAAGAGCTACAAAAAATGTTAAACTCAGTCCTTGGGCAGCAAGCTGAAGTTAACCCTTGCTTGGATACTCCAAGCAGCACCTAGGAGAAATGTTCTGTATCAATTAATTCTCTGTCCCCGCTGTTCAGTTTAAATGTTTATCCAGAAAATCTGTGAATTTAATGCCAAGTAACTCAGTCCCTTTCTTGGATGGGTGCAAACCATCTCTTTTGTACAGTTTTTCATTGGACCAGCTGCAGGCATCATGACTAATTCCCTTCCCTTTTACACCACTCCTTTAGCCACACAGATAATTTGTTATAATTTAAGAGGAGGTGAAAAGTTATTAAAAGTGTTTATATATGTTTTTATGAAAGTAAGGAGTCATTTATTTAAATATTTCTTTTATTTTACTTACTATATTCTTATTTTCTTTACCTCTTTCATAGTTTTCCCCTTTCCACATTTTACTCCTTCATTCTATTTCCCATCATTCGTTTAGTCTATATTCATTTTTACAAACTAAATTTAATACTGTAATTATAAGATTTAATAAGGATTATATAATTTAATGATAAAATTACTTGGAAAAGGGGAAGTGGTTTTAGTATAAAAGTGGTCAATTCTGCAACTTGGAATGTGAAGCATAATTCTTTTGATGACTGCAAGAATGTTATCTAGTTGGCTCAATCCAGGCTCAATCCAAATGCTGCTGTATTATTATTCTTTTTATTGGTTCTTCCTGGTCTTGCTGAGGGATATCACACTGGTCCCTGCTACTGAACATGTGTATTCCTTCCAAGTAGCCTGAATGTATAATCCCCGTACCTCTTATGCTCATATACAGGTACATGCTTGTGTTGGTGATCAGTAATCTAATTGCAAATTGGCTGATTGACACTGAGGGCAAATTATGACCAGAATTAAGTAATATCCTTGACATTAGATCAGAGCAGATCCTTCCTTTGATCCATCCCATCTGGTAAAAAGATAAAAAATAGTCCAAGTCATCCCTCTCGCATGCCTTCTTCACTTCACTATCCAAACAGGTGCCTGTATCCAAACATCTGACTGCCACTAATGCAGATGAAAACGCACCACATAAGCAAGTATCACAAAGCTAATTTCATAAGCAATATAGACTTAGATTTATAATACTACTCCATAGTGCAGTGTTGGTGAACCTTTTTGGTTCCAAGTGCCAAAACGGAAGTGTGCGCATGCAGGAGTGCCAGAAACCGAAACAGCAGGTCCCCCGGTGGAAGCCTTCCAATTTCCGGCATGCATATGTGCTCCTGTGACCTGGTGTTCTGGTTTCTGGCATGCATACGCAGGTAAAGACCAGCTGGTGCATGCATGCCAGAGAGCTGCTCTTCCAGTTTCCAGTGCTCTCATAACAGGGAAGAGCAACAGGTGATGACTGGTGCCCGGAGAGATGGCTCTGTGTGCCACTTCCAGCACCTGTGCCATAGATTCACCATCACTGCAATAGTGTTTCATAACACTCTCTGAGCAGTTTACAAATGTCAGCACATTGCCCCCAACAATCTGGATCCTCATTTTACTGACCTTGGAAGGAAGGAAGGCTGAGACAACCTTCAGCCAGTCAGGATTGAATTCTTGGCTATGGTCATATTTAGCCTGCAATACAACATTCTAACCACTACACCACCAAAGCAATATATTGTCCAGTCCATTCATAGTCATACACAACTGCATACAATATTCAAAATCTCTACCCACCCCCGCAACAGACATCTAAGCTAGTAACAGCTATCAGAAAAAGAGGACCAGAGAAGCAACGTCCTTTATTGTATCTCCAATAGTTTTTATGTTATAATTTTACACTTCCAATACAAAACATATGCAGTTTTTCCTGGAGAAAATGACATTACTTGTTCTTTGAAGCTATTGATTTTATACCACAAATCAATAGCATGAATATCTCTGAAGAACAAGATTATGTGAATAGCTAAAAAAAAAAATCATTTGGTTTGTTTCTTGGAATAGTAAGGACGCGTTCACATACATTTCTTTCCCTATATACTTAAAATATACAAATATGAAAATTGCATGATCCAATCTGTGTTGGTCATAGGGACCAGAGGTTTTGTCTTCTGAGTTTTTGGACTCGTGCTGGAGACCATCTTCAGGAAACTTTTCTCTAGCTAGGGAACTTCTCTTTAGGGTTAGAGAGAAGTTCCCTGAAAGTGGGCTTCAGCAGGAGTCTAAAAACTCGGAAGACAAAAATCTCTGGTCCCAGTGAGTGACCCAGATTGGATCCTGAAACATTATCCTGGGACAAATATTAAAACTGCTTATTTTGACAAACATTTGTAAAATGTGGAAGTTTTATCTGCACCCATACCAAGTTTATATTTCATTAAGTTCTATTGTATAAGAATAATTTAATGTTTTAAGTTTATATTGGTAAATTTCAGGACTTTTTAATTGTGATGTTTGCATGCATGCAACTAATTTCCAAATATTTTTCTCAGTTTTTTTATCAGGAAAAACAAAGACTAGCATCCGTGCCATTATAAAGCCTGGGGAGCAATGTTAGTGGGAAGATGCACTAGGACATATTTGTAAACTGAAAGAAAAACTGACCAGTTGAATAAATGTCTAGTATAAATTTCCAAAAATGGTTAATACAGAAATGTTAACAACAGGAAAAACTCTTCAGAGTCTCTATCCAATAATTAGCACAAAAAAACTAGTTTTCAACAGAAGTCTAGAGAACTTCTTTATTCTCATGAGATCAAAAAATGATTACCTTTGTGGAAAGAGAAGCAAACTGGACTCATTTGGTAAACAATTTGGCAATCCATATCAATTGAATAGTATGTGTGCTATTCCTCTATTTCTGCCTCCGAGACAGTATTTTTTACCATATAGTTGCAATTACATTCATAGATTATGAAAATATAATTGCTTTTTCGTCTGCAATCTTTATTAAAAAAAAAACCTTTGGAAAATTGATCTATATAAACAGACTGCTCAAAGTATTTTTAAGACAATAAAAGATAACAAAAATACAAAGATACAAATGCAATGTGGTAGCAATAAGGAATAATTTTATAGTATTAGATACTCTATCTATCTATCTATCATCTGTCTATCTATGTATCATTTATTTTCTATCTATTTACCATCTATCTACATAGTCTATCTATCTATCTACAATATGAGAACCAGCTTTGTGTAATAGTTAAGCAATGAAACATCCATCTACTGACCTACATGGACTATCATGGTAGATAATAGTCCATAATCTTTAATTAAGAGGTCTTTATCTTGGTGGGTTGATTTGGGATGATAATGACTATATCATTAGTAGGTGTACAGGCCTACCTATCATCAATTGTAGCTTTTCCTATTCAGAAAAAAAACAAAAAAATCCAGGAAAAGTTTGCGGGGAAGTCAAGTAGGAAAGCTTTTCCTTCCCTTCTCCAACCCCCACCCTATTGCCCTCCCTCTCCCAATCTTTTTCTTTTAATCTGGGCTGGTCCTCATCCCCAAAGGAGATGAGATGAGGTTTCACAACTGGAGCAAACAGCTATAGATAATTTGCAGGGAAGTTTAGTGAGAAGAGTTCATAAGGGAAACTCTAAGCATTATGGACAGTGAAGGAAGCATCACTATGAGCTGCAGTGTGTGTCTTTCTGTCTGAAGAATGCCTGAAACATCATTTGCTGCAAAGTAAAACTTGTTTCCCTCTTGGAGGAGAAAGGGAAGTGTTTATGTGAAGAGTTGCTGCACTAAAATCCATCAGAGAAGATGAGTAGTTTCTGTACAGGAAGGAAGCATGAGAAAGAAACTTCAAGATTGAAGGTAAGGAACAAGGTCAAGGAATAGATATGGCAGAGGTTCTAGAAATGCTTTTTATTATTATTTTGGGGTATAAAAGCTTGAAAAATTGTCAGAGTTTCTCGCTGCCCCATCTTATACCAAACAAAATCAAGTCAGAGCAGGTTTTTTTGAGTATCTTTCTCAAATGTCCTGTTTCTTAGAACTATGTAACTCTTTCATAACCTTAACATATGAGGATCCAAATCCTTCATATTCACAAATCCATGCCCTTCATATATGGGGATCTGCTTTTCTGTTATTCTACAATCTACAACAACTATGTCAGGTAGATTTGGCTTAGGGAACATGTATGGTCCAAAGTTTCCCAGTCTGTTTCCATGGCTAACAATAAACTTGGGCTTCAGTCCCAGTTCAGCACCTGAATCATGTTGCTAAATTGTTTTTGTCATTTCTCCATTTCTCCCTCTAATATCATTCCAGCAATTCAAAAACCATCTGATAAGTAGATTTCACTTTGTGCTACATTTACATGTACTACAATTGTGTTTAACAACCAGAATTGGGATTGACAACTTGGTCATTAAGTGAAGCGGTCACTGAAACCACCATGATTGTGGTTATAATACCTAGCTTCAGCTTTCCTTTGCAGACCTGCAAAAGTCATTAATACAAGAATTTGTTGCAGTTATTTTTTTCATCACCACCATAACCAGGGGGCGCTAAATGAATCAGTCACTAAATGAGGACTACCTCTGATTTTACATAAATACTGTTCCAATATGACATTATCAGATATGGGGGGTGAGTAATGCTGTTAAGTGCATTCACTTTTTTCCATAACATCTAATTTTCCAAAAAAATATTTAAAACACAGGTGCAAAATATACCTGTTGGTAAAGGGATCAGATCAGAGGTGGTATTCAGCCGATTCTCTCTGGTTTGGGCGAACTGGTAATGGCAGCTGTGGGAGGCTCCGCCCACCTGCCCCAATGTAACACGTGAGCACTGCACATGCTCAGAAGGCAGCGCACATGCACAGACATGGCCCATGTGAGTAAAGCAAGAGCGCATTCACATTTGTGAACCGGTAGGGAAGGTAAATGAATCCCATTGCTGGATCAGATGTTTTAAAACTAGGCAGCACTTTGAACGTTTTTTATCTCTGCATAAGCAGAATATTTTATCAATTCCATGGGAGCCGCAAACAGTTTTTCGAGTGCCATTCATGAAGCAAAGAGAGCAATTCCTCCTAGCATTATTTTTAAACAGTTTCTTCCTCTGCCACATTACTGTTTAATCCCTCCTGTACAAAATCCCTGCAAAAATCTTTGCTTGGTTGGCTTAACCCCAATCAAATAATAGGATCTGACAACACTTCTTTTTCTCCCTCCTGTAAATGGATATGAACTGTGAAGACCTTATCAGATATTAATGTGTAATTCAGGCTAACAGGGGAGAAAAAGACACTTGCTGACACAATGAACAACTCGAGTTGTGAGAAATTCTGACCTAAAATTAATTTATCGCCACACTGCTTTTCAAGTGCATTAATTTCAGTGGAACACATTTTCTCCTTCTATTATGGGGCCTGATTGACAGAGATGTCAAGGAGTCACCTCTTCCTTTTGAAATCAGGAAACCTGAAATTGCTCCTCTCTTTTGAAAATAGCCCTGCTGGAATGCGTATTGGAGGCCAACAAACATTCCTTTGATATACCTCTTTTTCCAAGATGACTGTTTCACTAGCCCTACAAACTAAACCCCATTATTTTCTTCTTTTGCTTGACTTGGAATGGGTTTGTCTCCAGAAGCTTGACAGAGTGAAAACTTATTTAAGCAAAGAAATGAGCATCCTGTCCCAAGATGATAGAAGTAGCTAAATGTATCTCAAGTGTAGCTTATATTTATGAAAGGTGAGCTGTACCAAATGTGTAGGAATCCTGTTCAGATCAATGAATACTTTTTTGAATTTTAGACAGTGTTGGGGTTATTACAAGCAGGAAACCCTATACCATTTCACACAAATTGTTGCCCAATCTCGTCTTAAAAATCTCCAGCACCCACAACTTCTGGAGGCAAGTTGTTCCACTTATTAATTGTTCTGTCAGGAAATTTCTCCTTAGCTCTAGGTTGATTCTCTCCTTGATTAGTTTCCACCCATTGCTTCTTGTTCTACCCTCAGGTGTCTTGGAGAATAGTTTGACTCCCTCTTCTTTGTGGCAACCCCTGAGATATTGGAACACTGCTATCATGTCTCCCCTAGTCCTTCTTTTCATTAAACTAGACATACCTAGTTCTTGCAAACATTCTTCATATGTTTTAGTCTCCAGTCCCCTAATCGTCTTTGTTGCTCTTCTCTCCACTCTTTCTAGAGTTGCAACATCTCTTTTATATTGACCAAAACTGAATGCAGTATTCCAAGTGTGGCCTTACCAAGGCATAAAGTGGTATTAACACTTCACGTGATCTTGATTCTATCCCTCTGTTTATGCAGCCTAGAACTGTGATGGCTTTTTTGGCAGCTGCTGCACACTGCTGGCTCATATTTAAATGGTTGTCCACTAGGACTGTAGAATGACACAGACCAGATACCCTCTTTCTTTCTCCTGGACAAACTCAAAGAGCTACATTATCTCAGCAACTATGCCTATACAGAGGCATCAGGGAAAGCTATAGAATAGTGTTTCTCAATCTTGGCAACTTTAAACTGTGTGGACTTCAACTTCCAGAATTCCCTAGCCAGCATGGTGGCTGAGAAACTTTGGGAGTTGAAGTCCCCACAGATTAAAGTTGCCATTACCAAGGTTGAGAAATAACTGCTGTAGAATTCATGTGAATTTGGGAGAACCAAAATGTTGTGCCAATGGCCAAATGAAACGAGGCAGCACAGTTGCAACATTGCCAGGCTTGGAACAGTTAGATCATCATTACCTTTCCCTGCCAGGTTCGGTTTTTTAAGATGAGCTAGAATGATTCATGTGACTAGGCCTGGCAACATACATTAGAACAATGCAATAATAAAATATTGCTTCTTCCTCTGCATTTAAGTGATTTGGAGAATAGGTTGACCAGTTCTTCTTTGCAGTAACCCCTTAGATCCATGATGGCGAACCTATGGCATGCATATCACAGATGGCACACAGAGTCCTCTCTGTGGGCACATGAGCTGTTGCCCCAGCTCAGCTTCACTACGCGTGTGCACGTGTCTCCTGCCAGCCACCTGGTTTTTGAGTGTATGAGTGCATGGGGGTGGGGCACATGCAGAGATGTGTGTGCATGCACTACAGGCACACGTGCGGAGGGTAGCATGTGCATGTGCAGGAGGATGGCATGCGCAGGGAGAGGGCATGTGTGTGTGGGGAGGGCGCACATGCACGGGAAAGGGTACACACAGGGGGGTCATGCATTCATGCACAGGGGCAAGGCACACATAGGGGGGTCACATGTGCATGCATGGGGGAAGGGGGATCACAGGGGAATTGCATGCATGCACAGGGTTAGGGGGGTCATGTGCACATTCACAGGGGGTGATGTATGGGGGTTTCATGCACATATTGCATTATGGGTGTGATAACACGTGCTTTTGGCACACAATGACAAAATGGTTAGCCATCACTGCCATATTGGAACACTGTTATGTCTCCCCTAGTAATTTTTTAATTAAAATAGACATACCCAATTTCTGCAATTGTTCTTCATACGTTATAGTCTTCAGTTCCCCAATCATCTTTGTTGCTCTTCTCTGGACTCTTTCCAGAGTCTCAGCCTCTTTTTTATATTGTGATGACCAAAACTGGATGCCATATTCTAAGTGTGGTCAACTCAACCAGTGGAAAACCTTGCCTTCAGAGGTTGTGAGTGCTCCATCACTGAAAGCTTTTAAGAAGAGACTGGACAGCCATTTTCTGAAATGGCATAAGGTCTCCTGATTAACAGGGGATTGGACTAGAAGACCTCCAAGTTCGCTTCCAACTGTGATGATGTTCTATGTTCTACCAGGGCATTATAAAGTGGTACTAGAACTTCATGGTGTTTTTTTTAATTCTATTCCCCAAACAAGAATTGTGTTGGCTATTTTGGCAGCTTCAGCATAGTGCTGGCTCATATTTAAGTGATTGTCCACTAGAGAGTGGATCTCTTACAGTTATTACTGTTGAGCCAATTACCACCTATTCTATACCTGGGCATTTGTTTGTTTTCACCCAAAAAATTCCCAACGAACCATTGGATAGTAGCCACTTCTTATTTTTATTTACATAAAATGACTGTGAGTTATGTGTGGTTCATATACATTCTGGAAAACAAAAGTGTTGTTTTGCAGGATTGCACTCTGCTTTACAGTATTCCTTACTCTCTTTTAAAAATTAAGGCAACTTTTTAAAAATAAACGTAGATTTAGTTACTAGAGGTGAGAGCCTAGTAAATACCAAGGGAAATCTCCAGGGCCTAGTGATCTTGACGTTTTCCATAGTATCTATCCCTGAAAGAACAAATATAAGCTAGATTTTTACAACAGAACTGCATGAAACAAAGCATGGCAACCTACTCCTCTTCAAGTGACATCTACATTAATGTCACTGTTTGTGTTAGGATAACATTCTCTAGTTTAATGAATGCAGCTCAGACAGTTTGGCGAACAAAGCTTAGTTTTTCCTGAGCAGGAATGAGGAGTAGCCAAAGCACTCAGAAAGGAAGAAGGGTGGAATTAAAGCTGTCTCAGTCTGCTTAATGGTGAGGCTGCATTGAGAAAGTACATTTTCATGAATCCAGGAGAACTTTTATCTGAGGATAAGAATCTTGCAACATATGCTGATTCTCTTCTGTGCTATTTATTTCGACAAAATGTTATTAAAAATGGGACATCTATATCTATACATAGACATATGCATATACACACCCCCTCTCTCTTGTATATGTATATGTAGGGACGCAGTGGCTCAATGGCTAAGACGCTGAGCTTGTCAATCAGAAAGATCAACAGTTCGATGGTTTGAATCCCTAGCGCTGTGTAAGGGAGTGAGCTCCCATTACTTGTCCCAGCTTCTGCCAACCTAGCAGTTCAAAAGCATGTAAAAATGCAAGTAGAAAAATAGGAACCACCTTTGGTGGGAAGGTAACAGCATTCCATGTGCCTTCGGCATTTAGTCATGCCGGCCACATGACCACAGAGACGTCTTCAGACAGTGCTGGCTCTTCGGCTTTGAAACAGAGATAAGCACTGCTCCCTAGAGTCGGGAACAACTAGCACATACGTGTGAGGGGAACCTTTACTGTGTAAATATATGTATATGCATGTGTTTGTGTATATGTATATGCGTGCACACACACACACACACACACACACACACAAACATATACTGTATAATCAAATAACTTCATTCCATTCATTCTGTTTATCAGGAAATGTTCCCATTTTTGAGATACCCTTTTGTTTTAGAATCAGTGAACATTGCAAAACCGACTCTAATGTTCTGAGAATCTATGAAAAAAAAGTTTAACTGGAAATTATCCCTGTTCAATGCATGATACAGCAATAGCAATCTTGACATATGGTTATCTAGTCTCTGCTTACCTCTTCTACGGTAATAAAGGAGAAACAACCAATTACTTTCCAAAGCATCCCGTTTTGTGGATGAGCAGTTCTTATTGTTAGGATGGTTCTCTTAATGTTTTATCTAAAAGTCTGCTTTCTTGCAATTTCCAGTCATTAGTTTTTGTCCTGCCCTCCTAAACAACAAGTCTACTTTATCTTAAAATATTCAAACCTGACAATTATCAAACATACTCTAATCTTTTATTCTCCCTTTTCTTCTTAAAATGTGACAATCCCAAATATATTCCAAATGTGCACTGACTATTGCACACATGAAAAGAATAGCAGACCAATAACTAATTTTATAGCTAATATAGCTGGGGAAGGATGGTTTTCTTTTCCTTTTTGGCATGTAAATAAAACAATAAGGCCCTCTGGAATTTTTGAAGAAATCTTAAAAAAGAAAAAAATATCTACGGTAATACAAGCTAATGTTCCACTACTCTTTTTCTACAGATGAATTAATTAGTCTTTCAAATCCGCTATTCTGCATTAAACTATTTACAGTTTCTCATGAACATTAATTCTAAAGGACCAAGGTTCACAGTAGCTGTTATTTGTTCTGAGACTTTTTATAATGGCAAATCTGCTCATCAATCAAAATTAATCCTCCTGAAAAAAAGAAACCAATCTTCACTGTGGATGCCAAAAGGCCATCTATTTTCTGTCCTATAAATAACAGTAGGTACACATGATAAATACTTGATACCTGCTTATACCTTCAGCTGGTATAGTCAGACAAACTGTCATTAATCTACCAAATTGAACATCCATGCAAGGCTTGGTTCAACTTTAATAAGTGTTTGAGGAGAAGAAGTGACATTTCTTTCCACCACCCCTTACTCTACTAAATCAGTTATTGACTTCACTTAAATCACACAAGTCTATTTCTTTTTTTATACTCACTGGAAGCAGGAAGGCAATTATGTTAGATTATTTTGTTGTTCCTCACCTATACAACTAGAAATCTGATAAATCAGATAAATGCAGCCCTAAAGATTTCAGCGAGAAGTTCTTTGTGACCTATACAAAGCTCAATTCAGATTTGAGAGATTTTCTTCCCCGAATACATTGACTTAAATTTCCTGCTTTACATGGATCATTCTCTTGCATTCTATTTCCTACATCTATTATAGGAATCAAAATGCAAACATTTGTCAGATGTTCCAAGTAAATAGCCATGCAATGATTTTACAGGTAGGGTCAGACAGTGGGGAGAGAAAACTAATACTGGAAATGGAATGAATGTACAAATAGGGGGAAATGTGGATCACCTTTTTCAAAGCTCAGGAAAGATGTGAGCCTCGTGTCACTTTGAATGAGAATAATGTTCTACATCTGCTCCCTTTGGTTACTTTCCTAAATCTGCAATGCAAATAAGAGTTATCTCTGCCTCTGAATACATACCAGGGTCCCTGAATATGTTTAGAAGCAGGGGGAAGAGGCAGGAATATAGGAGGTCATCTATATTTCTGGAATATCAGGCAAGGATTACAGTCACCTGTTGTCTGACAAGGACATCACTTCAACATTGAAGAAACATAAGATATGTGCTTGATAACTGATTATTTCCTATTATTCATTACAGTTGTAATGCCGTAAAATGAAAAACAAACCAAGAACAGAGATCCCTCTCTCTCTCTCTCCCCCCCCCTCTCTCTCTCCCTCTCTCTATCTCTATCTCTATCTCTACACACACACACACACACACACACACACACACATATGCATGTATGTATATGTACACACACACATATACACACATGCCTCTCTCTATAGATAAAAGGCAAATACTACTCACTCATTACAAAATCTGCAGAACCATAAAGCCTAAAAACCTGAAATTTGATATGTATGTTCCTCTTGGCTTCTAGTTGCTTGCTAAGAAACGATTTTTTGAAATGACCATCAGATCATTGGTACTTTTTATATAGTAATTAACACGCTCTGATGCTAAGGATTTCTACTCCACCTCCCCACCTGAAAAGAACTCTGTTCCAACTGCCAGTTGCTTCACATTCCGCTACTCAGTTCAAATTCACAGACGTCCACTCCTTCATTCAGGAGCGATCTGGGGCTCCTTACAGTATTAAATGTCAGTACCTCACCAAATGTCTATGGCTTCCACCTATGGAACTGCTTCCAGACTCAAGGTGGCAGGAGCAATATTTCCTTATTTGTTTCAATCACCGACCACCACTGAGCTACCACTGAGGGTTTGTGAACCAAATTCCTCTTGCATAGCCTGATCACATAGTTTTGTTGCGAAGCATGGATATCCAGCTTGTGTGCGTGTGCACTCACGTGCGATTATGCACATGCACTGTTTTTTTTGTTTGTTTTTCATTTTGATTTGTTAGAAAAACTACTCAAGACACAGAGAAGTAAATGAAATCTGTAGAGAAAGCTTATCTTTGTGCCCGATAATCTTTATTTATAAAGTTATTACAGATAAGCTAACTTCCTAAGAAACTCGAAGTGGTTTGTTGAAAATTGATACATCAAGTAAAATGATCAACAAAGTCTAATATATCTAAGGTAACTTAACTATCCACAGTTCCCAAAAGACTGGTGGAGGAGAACAGGTGGGGGAGACTTAAAACTGACTGGAATAAGGGAAATTTTTTTTTATGTCTTCACTTATTTCATTTCACTTCACCCACTACTACTCGGGTTTCATTTAAGCTTATCACTATCTTTTTATTCTGCTTATTGAAGCATTTCTGTTCTAATACAAGTTTAGGCAGTCTGTTGATTTGAAGACAATTGAGTGGACTTTCCCTTGTGTGATAAATTCTTATCCATAACACAGGAGAAATGGGATTTTTTTTCAAGTTAAGATTGACTCCATTTACCCTGTGGTTCAAACACACATCAATATCACATCAAAATGTGATATTGTTAGAGTATAAATCTCATACACTCCTAAGAGGATAATTCAGTTGCCCTAGAGTACTAGGCTGAGGAACCCAGATATAAACAATTATTTTTAGCAAGCAGGGATTTGCACCATGAAAGAAGTATAGTTATAACAATGCAAACCATTTTAGGATGATGTATACAAACTGGGGGTACACTGGCCTCTTGAATTTTCTGCTTGTTTATAGTCCATAGAGTTATTGCAATTCTATAGCATTTTTCTGAGCACTTACTAGTTACATAATTATCAGAATCTGATGAGTACAAATTTTCTGTTCCTGTAACATTCATAAGAGAGAAGAAAACCTGCCACAATTCCATTTCCAAACAGTCTGTAGGAGAACATGGCACGACAAAACCGCGCTCGACTAAGCCGCGCCCAATTAAACCGCGTCGCTGACGTCAACAACAGGGCGACAACAGCGAGCGCGGAGAAAGAAGGGCGCTTTAAATAGCGCTTTGAAAGCAAGCCGATTCAACTTAAGGTAAGGGTTAGGTTTAGGGTTAGCTTTAGGGTTAGGTTTACGGTTAGGTTAAGGGTTAGGGTTAGGTTTAGGGTTAGGTTAAGGGTTAGGGTTAGGTTTAGGGTTAGGTTAAGGGTTAGAATTAGGTTTAGGGTTAGGTTAAGGGTTAGGTTTAGGGTTAGGTTTAGGGTTAGGTTTAGGTTTAGGGGTTAATTTTAGGTTTAGCATTTACAGCGTGCTTCTGTCTCCGCGCTGTTGTCGCGCTGTTGATGATGGCAGCTACGCAGTTTCATCGAGCGCGGTTTAGTCGAACGCGGTTTTGTGGTGGAACCGTAGGAGAATTGATTAACAAGTCAATTTGGCTGTATTATTGTAACAATATTGGGTTCCCTAACTGGAATCAATTCCTAACTAAAATCAAATTATTTATTTATTTAGCAAATGGCATATCACACATGGACTAGCAGTAATTTCACCAAAATGAGTAAAACATAATGAAATATATATCTAGCTATTGAAGTGCAGCATCATTTTTATTAAAAACAAATTCAGATTCAGACTGGTATATGCCCTCATCTTACACTTGGTCACAATTGTGATCTACAGTTTGATCTACAATCATACTGAGAGGAGAATACTATGCCCCATTTATACAGAGTTCCTGTAGACACCGGGTGAGGTGTGAATCTTATTCAAGATTGTCCACTGCTATTTCAAAGCCTGGCATATTTTGGGAGGTCATTTATATGTCTTCCTATATCTGGATGTTCAGTGACCCATTTGGATTTCCATTGGGAATCAATATTAAAGTTATTGGGCAAGTGCCAATGGGAGCTTCTTGGATTTGAGTCTTCTGGCTGATAAATGAGGAAGGTTGGCATGTAGCAGTGGGAGTGAGTTGTTCATAAATTGGACTAAGAGTAACACAGGGAAATTTATTTGGATTCTTGCAAAGGACTAAATTATTTTCATCCAGGATGCTATGATCCCAATCTTGGTACCCCTCACTAGCATCTATGTTTTTATTTTTATTTTTTTAAAAAACCCTTCACCTATTTTTTATAATTGAATCCAAGGTAAATTTGCTCTATGAATCAACTATTTTTTAAAAATCTTTCCTACGTTCCTTCTTTCCTTCCTCCCCTCCCTCCCTTCCTCCCTCCCTCCATTCTTTCAAGGATAAGCTAGCAAGGCCACTGGTACAATAATTCTCTCAGCAGTTTTCCATGCTAAGCAAACAAAACTATGACAGTTGTTTTAAATTGTTCTTTGCAGTATGTATTCTGCAACTATGAAGGTAAACTTTTTAATCAGAATATCAAGAGTGCACACTATTCATATATTCAAATTAAATTCTAAATTAAACAAAGAACATCACTTCAAAGTATCCAAAATCAGCTTGCTCAAAATAGGCTCCTGCTGTTTTGCCCTGACTACAATCTAAAAAAAAAAAAAAAAACCCACAGAGAAAGGTTGACAAATTGAGGCATCACTGGCAATTAATCTTAATTACACAATTGGAATAAGATATTTTAGCTGACCATAGGCCAGACAGAGCACACTACTTAATAGAAAGCCTGAGCGCAATTAAATTAAAGAATGCCATCACCCTAAATACTTTATGTAAATGTTGCAAGCATACAAAAATTATTTATGGATTAAGAAGAGTTAAAATGTTGAGTTAAATAGGGATCTCATGTATTTAATTTTTACACTACTAGGTTATATTTAAAAAAGACTAATTTTTCAACCTTGGGACAAGTGGGCATGACCTAAGATTAAGAGATACAAGTAGTACCTTGATTTCTCAGTTGGTTAACAAATTAATGCAAAGGACATAAACTAATGTTTTAGGCTTGCTTCATTCCATCACAGCTGTCTTCTGAAGCATTTGTATGAGCATACACAATTGCTACTTTAAACATCTTTGCATCGTTTGGGGGAAAAAATGTCCTTTAGGGCATCTTTTTGGCCACAAAATTTGAAAGAACAGTTCTCCCCTAAATGGAATAGGCCATGCTGTTTGTTACCTTTTTAAATATATGACTATTAAGAAGTGAAAAAAGAGAGAGAGGAATACTCTTTCGTGGCCAATCTCCATAGAGTTACTAACAGGATATTTGCTTTAGTGCCAATGTTTCTCAACTTTGCCAACTTTAAGAAGTGTGCTGGCTGAGGAATTCTGGGAATTGAAGTCCACACATCTTAAAGTTGACAAGGTTGATAAACAGTGCTTTAGATTTTCTCCAAAAGAAGACACTAAAGTTGTTCAGCTGAGCCACTTGGCTGACCTTTGTTCTTACAGTTAAATTTGATCTTCCACCAGACAGAATTCTGGCTTCTTTTCTTTGCCTGATCAACCTGGAAATAATGCAAAAATTTATACAAGGCCAAGCCCAGGAAATAGATTTGTTTTTGAAACCACCTTTAGGTTACAGTGTTCTCCTTTTCCTGCACAGAATGAATGTATAAGGAGATAAGAAAGGCTGTGTGGTTAAAAAAATAAAAATAAAAATCCCCATTTTCTGAAATCACTGCCACCAGCTAGTTTGGCCCCTTGCACAAGATGTGCAGACGTAATAAGTGAAAAGGAGCACATGCTGTACTATTGTACTATATATGTGTTGATCCCTATCTCTACCACCACCACATCACCACACTTTCACAACACTGTACAGATTAGTGAATAATAATAGTCAAACCAAATTTTGTAAATGCATTCACATTTTTACAGCAAACATAAAAAAAAAGTCCCATTGATTCACAAAGTCGGATAACATCTTAATTAGCACAACTAAAGTGACACAGATGTGTATTCAACCTTCAAAACACTTTCAGATAGCATTGAAATATTATTAAGAAGAGATTAAAAGGAAAACATGTGGAAGAAGTACTACAACTCTCAAATCAGGCTGTATCTGTGAATCCTGCTGACCCTTTGTTCTTAAAGTTAGCCTCAGTATGGAGTCGGCAAACAGAATACATTGAATATTACTAGCCATTGCTTTGGCAGGAGTGTCAGACTGGCAGCCCACACATCACATGCAGGCCACATTCACCCCAGCTCCTTAAAGGTAAAAAAAATGTTGTGATATGTCATATGACGTCACATGATGTGACACCCGTGTTTTAGAGGATTAAGAAATAATGGCTATTTTCCAGTTCTGACAATGTAAACACAAAAAAAACCTGTGGTTTCCTATGGAAGATTTAGTTTATCTGCCAGATTATGTAAATACCTACTAAACACCACTATAATCTCTAATAGGTCCAAGTTCACAAACTGCAGTAAGCCATAGTTTAACTAAGGTTTGTGAAATAAGACATTGAATAATATTAAGCTATAAACAAAGATTTGCAAACTTTAGGGTTTATGGAGCATATTAATCTATCATGTTCAATGCAAAGTATAAATTCATCCTGAATATTAGCAAATGAGTAAATATGCATTTACCGTTTCCAACTATTGATTGTCTTGGTGTCTGCAGGCAAGAATTAGCTTTATACTGTAGAACTTGTATTTTTCCTATGCTAATGTTTGAGGTTTAGGAAATTAAATTATACTGAATTCAGTTATTACATACCAGTTGGCAGAACAGCATGAAAGCAGAAAGAACTCTTCTAATCAGGAAAAAAAAATGCAGTATATTAATGAATAAAAAGCAAAGTGGTGTCCCTGAGAGCAGAATGGGCTGTAATTACTCATTGTGTGTTTCCGTGCATGTGTGTGAATTATTATGGTCAAGTATTAATATATCCAAATAGATTAATGAGAGAAGACATAGTAATAACATCTCCCAGTGACAGAGCCATGCAGTAGCCTCTCTCCTCTTTCTTAAATAATCTAAATCAAAAGATTCCCTGATGAAAGATGAAACTAGAAAGTACTCTACAGATAAAAGTATTTAATTGAATTGTAATGCTTCAAAGCAAAATTGTAGTGTTGGAAGGTGGAGTGGGGGGGTGGGGAGAAAGAGACCTACCCATTTTTTTCTTTGCCAGGAATCAATGGGGTTTTGATGTGGCTTTCATTAGCATGGAGGACCTGAGCAACATACTTCCCGTTTGGTTGGAAGTATTTGTAGACAGCCACATGCACCATGCAGTTTTCACTGCTGCTCCTCAGCCATGGGCTCAAAAGGAGGAAGTTCATATTTTCTGATGTATTAAGATACAAGAATAAACCTGCAGAAAAAGAGAAAACAAAAAGTCTAATTACTAAAAAAAAAAAAAAAGCACACAGCATTTACTTGTTTATCATCACAAATGATAAACCAGTCACAATATTATTTTATATTTGCCGATTTTTATGAATAGCCTGTCCTTGGAGTCTGCAACGTTTCCTGATATTCACCTCCCTCTCCTGAACTCAGAGAGAAACTGAGGCAATGCCTCTTCACAATTAATAGGCCCTTACCCACTCCCTCCTCCCATAAAAACATTGTAAGATGCTAAGTCATTAGATTCCTCAAACTTCAATGGCATCTCCACTGTGTCAAATTAATGGGCTCCTTATTGCAGAAGTCAACAGTGGCTGAAAAGTGTACAGACTACCTGCTAATGGATGGAGCAGAGTTGGCAGCAGGACCAATGTAGAGAGCCCTCAGAAGGCCTCAGAATGTGTCTGCATCCTGCTGAGACAGCCTATCCATATTTCTCTGTCCAGAATCTAGATGACTGTAATATTATTAGAGTTTTATGCGAGGGAGAGAGAGAACAGACCTAATTCTCCTGCCTCCTATTTCCCCACAACAATCCTATAAATTAGGTTGGGCTGAAAGAGAGTGACTGGCCTAAAGCCACCCAGCAGGCTTTCATGCCTAAGGGAGGCCTAGAACTCAGAGTCTCCTGGTTTACATTAGGAGTCCATAAAGTGACTTTGTTTTCTTAATGCTTTATGGTATCTGACTTTCCCATCAGTACACTCCTCTGTGGCAACCTGATTCTCCCATAAGCCTTCGGTTTTACTGTCTATTTAGCTCTCAATAGGATAATTTTAACTTTCCAAAGACAGAACAGAGTAGAACCAAATTTTTGTGCTAAACAAAATGGCAAAAAAGAACTGAGACTGAATGTGGATTAGAGATTATAGGGAAAGAATCTAGAATTTGTTCACAGTTCAATTTGAAGGCTCTTTTCTTCTCCCTTATCGTAAAGTGACATAGAGCAAGGTTAATTTTAAGTAGCTGGGGGGGGGGGCAGTGGCCCTTTTCTGCACCTCCTTGGTTACATTACAATCAAGTGGGATATTGGAAAGAAACTGTGTACTGTAAAAGAAGCTGGAATTCATTCTCTCTCCCTTCCTCTCTCTCTCTCTGACAATAATGTTTATTTTATTTTTAGATAATGCTGGCCTTAGATAAAACATATTTTTATTGACACATCAGTTTCTGACATTCTCTTTTTAAATGCATCTAATCCACAATAAATAGTTTTGTTATTACTTGATACACCGATACTCTTGGGAGTGTCCTATTTAAATAAGTTGACAGAGAGGTATAGAAAGGCTAAAAATAAATGCATTTACTGTCATTTGTATTAATTTAAATGTTTTAGTTTTGATTGGGGCTTCAATTCAACCTGATATATTACTCAGACAGCCAGACTGCGCCAACTCTACTTCTCTCTTACACACTCACAGATAAAATACTTATTCTTTCAGACATACACAAGCATGGGGAAACATAGGGTCTTATGAAATTTTACTCATCCTAATATTTATGCTGATTATGACCATAGTAAAGATTCTATTTGATTTGATTTGATTTGACATTCAAATATTCTTGGCAATATTAAAATGTGTGAGCAAATCCATAGAGAATAAGGTTATCAGTAGTTACTACTTGTGACGCTTAATTATCTGCAGTATCAAAAACAATATATTTCTCTGTATCAGTTGCTGTGAATGAAGGAATAAAAACAACGTTAATTTAGGGGAAAAGTTTCTAAATAAATTCAGCAAATAAGGAGACTAAAGGTAGATATTCTTCATGCATTTTTAGATGAAATACTCTTTTGGCTATAGATACCTACTTCACCATAAAATTGATAAAATGCCGAGAAATACAGATTTTTATTTCATGTAATTACAGAAAAATCATAAAAAGATAATATATGGACAACTATCACTGTGAAAAATTGGTAGAAAAGCAAGTATAAATGAAAATATTTTTAAGGCTTCCATGGACATACAGGAAAACAAAGAGATCAGAGAAGAAATCAGACTAGAATTCTCATGTAAACACAATTGTCCAGGATCCAATCTGGGTCAGTGGGTGGGACCAGCAGTTTTGTCTTCCAAGCTTTCAGATTCATGCTGAAGCCCATCTTCAGGGAACTTCTCTCTAGCCAATTGTCCAGGTCCTCACTATTAAATATACATCACATGGACATCCTGCTCCTTTCCAAAGTCCATGATGCTTGAAAAAGTTGAATGAAAAACAAATAGAGAACCACCAGTGGCAAAGTGGATGGATTCAATTCTGACAGTAGTTAATGCATCACTGACAGACCTTGAAGAAAGATCATTCAGGAGTGAATCTATATGGGTGATAACTAAGAGCTGACATTGACTTGAAGATGCTTAATCAAGCAAACAGAGGTAGTCAGGATAACTTGATTTTCACTCAGTAGTCAATTAATACAAAACTGGTGAAAATCTTTTGGCCCTTGAAATCTGCTAATTGTTACTGACCTTAAAGCTAGAACACTAGAACAAGTGTAAGTTGTAGGTGAATGGTAAAATGATACAGCAAGTAGATACATTTGTGTATTTCCATAGAATGTTTACTATAACAGGAAAAAGGTGGAGAAATTTTAAGACATTCAAATACTGGAAGAAAGGTAATCAGTAGTGGCTTGTTGTGAGGAACAAATATTTGTACAAAGAAGCAAAAACAGCCATATATAAAGAAGCTACACATCAAAAAGCTCACATCAAAGAAGTTCCTCACTATGCTGCTTCAGAGATAGTCAAAAAGTAAGGAGGGGAACTTGACACACATTTAGCACTTGGAAGTAATTAGCTAACAAGTATTTCCGACTGTTTCTTTCACAAGAGCAAATACGTGATGCATAGCTACTGCAAAAAAAAAACCAACCCAACAAATTAACTTCAGTTGCTAGCAGATACACTCCAAAGGCTGGAATAACTGATGATTATAAGTTAGCTGAGTCAAAGGTTCCTTGATCATATTGGTGTCTAATAAAGGCAAAGGTAAAGTTTTACCCTGTTCAGTCATGTCTGATTCTAGGGGGCAGTGCTCATCTCCATTTCTTAGCTGAAAAATCCTGTCTGAAGACATTTCTGTGATCAGCATGATTGTACGCTGAGGTACATGGAATGCTGTTACCTTCCCACTGAAGTGGTACCTATTTATCTATTCACATTTGCATGCTTTTTAACTGCTAGGAGCTGGGGCAAGTAATAGGAGCTCCCCGTATTGTGCAATGCTCCAGATGACAAACTCAGCATCTTTAACTGCTGAACCATTGAGCCCTCTTCACTAGTATCTAAAAATGAACACTTTAAACATGTGTAGATAGCATTGACTATCAGTTGCTTTCTGAATAGGTCAAGTTAATATATGAAAATTCACAAAATAAATCTGACCCACTTACCCAATTGATGCTGGTATCAATTGTGAATTGGATCATTTGGCGTACACAAGATCCTATTTATCCACGGTAGCTAATATTTTCTTTTAAAAATTCTGGTACATAGGCAAATGATAGTAGTTCTAGCTATTCAATGACAAACTCACATGATTTCAGTATTATCAGATACTATCAATCCAGGAGCCAATTTGGAGAGAGAAACATGGCTCATCCCAGTTGAGTTCTGTATTTTCTTTACATATTTGCTTAATAATCTTCTGGTCCAGCTAAATTGTATATTGTATGATGGTGATTTGGCTTGACATTAGGAGCAGAATACCATATGACAATGTTAATTAGCAGAAATACAACTAATTAGGGTATTTACATGCATTGTAAAAGAGAGAGAAATTAAAATGGATTAAATTTAATTCTGGAAGGAAAGGGAAGAAGAGGATGACAAAGAAGGAAGCAAAATGGATGGGTTCCAGTAGCAGTGGAAGATCTGAGAATCAAGTTAGGGACCAATTGTCATGGAGAAAATGTATGTGGTCACTAAGAGTTGATATCAGCTTGATGACACACAATCAATCAAATGTAATATTCTGTGACTTCAGTAAGGTTACTCTTGGTTTGAAGCTACATTTCTGCTACCATATGGTGCAAAAATAAACACCCTTAAAAATGAAGGAATTAAGCATATAAAGAGTCTAGAATACATGCATAATAATTTTGCTGAGTTAAGAGAGATCCTTTATTTGAGTCATTCATTTTTATCATTCTATTTTAATATTTATTTCACAGCATTGCAGTTGCATTTTTGTCAGTGCAGCTCAAAATAGGCATACTGTGGAGTCTTGCTGCTCAATACTGAGCTACGTGTATTCTCTTCTATTAGGCATAACTGTATTATAATGAAATTCAATACGCAGATTTACAACACAAATCTATATTTCAGTTAAGCCATGCTTCACCTTACATCCCTTTTCAAGTGTGCTGGGAAATTTTAAAAAAACATATTGCAGTATCTCTCTTCATTGATGGAATGCAGTATTAAAATAAAAACTTGTGTGCATATTTTAGGCAACATTCTCTATTTCAAATCTGAATTTTACTACTATAGATGATATATATTAGGAATGCCTATTTCAAAATAACAGAGTTGAAAGGGACTTTGGAGGTCTTTTAATCCAACCCCCTGCTCAAACAGGAGATCCTATAGCAGACAAAACTTTTTAACACCAAGTGTGAAAAGGAAGCCTGCAGATGTGTGCGCTCATTTTGTCTGTGCACGCGGGTTTGTCTGGGCTGTAAGCCAAAAGAGGAGCTGCCCAGGGTGCATGCGCATGCACAAAAATGAACTTCCAGTTTCTGATGCAGGCATGCGCACCGGCCAGCTGGTCTTCTGGGTTTCTGGCACACATTTGCATGTGACAATCAGATGGCTGGTATGCATGCACATGCAGTAAAATAGAAGACCAGCTCTTCCAGTTTCCGGCACTGCCACACGCACGAAGGTCAGATGATTGTCACATGCACATGTGCACCAAAACCTCAAAAGAGGACAGGGCAACGCTGTGCATGCCAGGCGACATGGCTCCACATGCTACTTCGGGCACATGTGCTGTAGGTTCAGGGTTGACTCAGCCTTCCATCCTTCCGAGGTGGGTAAAATGAGGACCCAGATTGTTGGGGGCAATATGCTGACTCTCTGTAAACCGCTTAGAGAGTCCTGAAAGGCCTATGAAGCGGTATATAAGTCTACTGCTATTGCTATTGCTATCACGGCCCTATAGCATTTCAGACAAATAGCTGTCCAATCTCTTCTTTAAAACCTCCAGTAATGGAGTAGCCACAACCTCTGAAGGCATGTCGGCCCACTGATTAATTGTTACAACTGTCAAGAAATTTTTCCTTATTTCTAGATTGTTTACTTTCTTTCCACAGTAGAAATCCATGGCAATTTTTTTTACATATCAAATGCAATTTTCCCCTACATTATTAAATGAAAAATGTACATTAAAAAGCAAACAAAACACTTGTCTTTCTCTAGAATATTTCATTGAAGATAATTGCAGAACCTGTTAAATATAAATACACTTCAATACTTCAGAATTTCATGTTCTTATTGGGAAAACAACAATATGTTACTAAAGATAAAGCTGAAAATAAAATTTTAATATTGTCTTTCTCTTTTCTGAGTTTGAAAAGAGTATGGGAAGATATGAACTGTTTCTACAAAAGCTAAAAGAATTGTAGGATCACAGAGTTCAAAAGGCCATTAGAGGTTATGTAGTGCAATATTTTCTGCTCAGTAGGGGATCCACTACAGCATCTCTGGCAGATGATCATTCATTCATCATTCTCTGTTTGAAGAATTCTAGTAAATTCTAGTGAATAAACTCACTGCGTCCTGAGCAGCTGGTTCCACTGGTAAACAACTCATCTGTTCAAGAAGTTCCATCTCACCCCATGAACTAGAACAGGGGTCCCCAACCCCTGGGTTGCGGCCTGCTCCTGGCCCATGAACCATTTGGAACTGGGACGTGGAAATGGTGAGTGAGCGTACACACATCCCCACTTGTGAGAGCAGCTGATAGGTGTGGGCCCATGCACTTCATTTGCACAAGTGGTGTGCATGTGCATGCATGCCCGCTGCTGATGCAAATGCACCCCTACGTATTTGCACGCCGCTCTCACAGAACCATCCCTTGTCTTATCCTCCCACCAGTCCACAAAGCCAGAAAGGTTGCGGAACTCTGAGCTAGAATCCAGAAATTAGAATTTGCCCAAATATCCAAACTCTTTAGATATTTCAGGGATATCAATCATTTCAATAATATATTTTAAAGATTTACTATTATGAAATCACACACAGGGCTTCTCTCCTGTGGAGCTAGTATTTTCAACATCATAGGAAGATGAATCTGAATTTAAGGCACCCCCAAAAAATACTAGAGAGAAAAAGAGTTACCAGCAAAAAAAAAAAAAAAATCTTCAACACTACTCAACACATCCATACTTTGATGATTATGATGACCAACTTCAACTTGAATAAATTCCGAGGAGGTTTTTTTTTCCTCTTATAATAAATGTGAGCCACTAACACATTTGTATATGTGCATAGAAATCTCTCTGTATGTGTCTTTCAAAACACAGCAGACAAAATAGGTGATTATTAATGAATGGTCACTTTTTAAAACTGCCTGTAAAATAAGGTGTCAATTGGTAAACTTGACACCTTATGGACAATCCAACATTTTTTTTCTCTTACAAGATACTCTTCCACAATTTCCACGAATAACAAGTGTTATCCTACAGAGAAACTTCAGCATAAACTTCTATATACCTATGCTGTAGTAAGTCTTACTGAGGTCAAGGACTCTTACACTTGGAAAAGTACTGTATACATAGACTGAGGAAACTGTGGAAGACACCATTGGCATATTTGGTAATTGAGTTTTGTTTTTTGTCAACAGTGAAAAGTTCAAAAGAGTCCTTTGTGCTAGGTTGTAATAATCAAGAAGCTTAATTATGCTTATTCTTAGGAGGTCTCGCTGATTGATAGTGTCTTTATGCATGGAAATGAAGGTATCTGTATAAGCAGTTAGCTAAGCGCTACTGAGTGAAACAAGTAGTTCTTTTACTCAGATAATGATTGGACAATGGCACATTAAACTCAACCCAAACCTCCTATTATAATTTAGCTTATTGTATGAGTCAGCTCAATATACATCATAATATCAGCAGCAAACCTCAAGAGAGACTGAGGTGCGACTTTTCCCAGGAGACTTGGAACTAAATCATAGTATTTGGACTTGAATCTTTTACATTCAGAATACGAATTCTTAAAGCTATTTGTTGTACTATTTTTAAATTTTATAAAGCAGTTCACAAATTAATAAAGCTGCTATATCTATCAAACAAGTTTTAGAAATGAAAGGGTTCCAGATAATCCATTTCATACAGGATTCTCTGGACTTGCAGCACAACCACCTTCTTAGTAACCTTCCCCAGAAGATTGGAAACAGGATAAAAATTGTCCATCAGGGTGGGATCTAGTGATGGTTTTTTAAGAAGGGGAGTGAACCATAACCACCTTTAAAAGGTTTAGACACTACCCCCTCATCCAAAAATACACTGATCACCCCAGTATCCACCCAAATATCATCTCCCTAGAGCCGCCCCCAGAGGCTTTTACCAGCTGGGGGGACATGGAATCTAAAGAGATGTGACCAAGATCACATTCCCTAAGATCCTGTCCATTTTCTTAAGAGTAGCAGGATTAATTGGGCAAGAACCTACCGCAGCAATCTCCATTGGACCAGCCTCCATGCTGACACCCAACTGGAAATTAATCCAAGTAATTTTTATTTGCATCTTAATAATACAAATTACCATTCATATCTTAATTATGTTGCGTTTATCAATATTCTTGAATAATTAATAGCAGATTTGGAATCTAAATATAATCAAACACCTTACAGTGAATAGTTTGCTTTAATGTGTCCAGAATATGGAGTGGAATATGCTTGGAAACAGGATGAAAATTGTCCATCAAGATGGGATCTAGTGATGGTTTCTTAAAAAGTGGTGAATCATATGTAATATATAGAATGTATTATCTGCCATTATTGTACAAACTCTGGAAAGACAAAACTAAAATTCTACTTGTTTATTGAGACATAGGACAAACATTAAATGCATTGGTTTTGCAAAGCTCGATAATGGAATGTCAGCATTTAGCAGCATATAAAATATGATTAATTTATTTTTCAGTAGGCTATAGGTTTAAATTGGAAACTGGCGCCTAACTTCTTCAATAACTTTTGGTTTTTTTCCAGAATATAGCTGCTGTGAAAAACTACCTGGGAGTTAGTCATATAAACCTGTACATATTTTTTTAACAAATCTTATTTAATTTTCTTAGATTTTTTAAAGTAAATATTGTGTTAATGAGGCTCTTGGGGGATGATCCTAGGTGAACAAATAACAGAGAAAGAGCACTGCAGCTTCAAACAAATTTTCTCCTGACATTCAAGTACCTTGAGAATTAAACCTTAGATGAAAGCCACCTCATGTTTTATCAAGCATGCTGTTGGCATCATGTTTTGGCCATGCACTTAAATAAAATGCAAGCCCTGGGACCCTGCAGTTATCTGTGAGAAATATCCAGAGAAAAGTCAGAACATACACTTGGTGAATCTGATTAATATGTTGAATCATTTATCACAGAAAGAACCTTTACAATCTCAAGCAATCTAGCTTTTTGCCATCATCCCCTCTTTAATTAAAGTGGCTATTTAAAAAAAAAAAAAAGGTCCTGCCGCCATCGTATCAGTGTGAAAGAGATGAATGCGAGAAATGATTATAAATTATGCTATCAGTATGGTAAGACATCTATTATTGCAATATACTTTGCAGTTATTATTCAGACCTTTTGGAAGCCAAGTTAACAAAATTCTTAAAAACATAGAATTTGCTATGGGGATAAAATTTATGATCCATTTAGGTCCCTTATTCTATTCTCTGTCAACTGTGTCCAGTTGGGTAGAAGAACAAAGAAAAGTTTACCAGTGTATTCCCACAGGAGGTGAAGTCTGAGAAGTTATGTCTTCTGGGAAAGAATATGCACCCTGCTGTGAAGACATGAAAGGTCATCTCTTGAAGAGCTGCTTGCTGCTAAGTAAGCAGAGACTTTATGGGGCATATAAGGCAGCCAAGTTCCAAGTAATGAACTCATTAAGCAAATGAACAAAGAGAGCAAACAAAAGTTTGTCAATAGAATTTGACATATGAGTTTAAGAGGAGCCTCAATATGTTTTTTTCTTTTAAGGTTAGAATGGGTAATTGGCTAAACTGGGAGCCTGAGGGCTCTTCCTCATGGCTGAATCAGGTGAATTCTTCTAACCCTTGACTCAGGAGTAAAGTATGCCAGCATTAACTGTGCTGGCTTGATGACTGATATCTATTCTGCATTTTAATTAGGCTGGCAACTAGCACTGACCTGCTGTTAAATTATCCCATGTTAAAACTGTAGTTTGGGCACTGTAGTTTTAACATCATATAATTTAACAGCAGTGATTGGAGAATTCTCCTGTCCGTTTCTGTTTCCATTCAGTGTCATATCCT
Source organism: Thamnophis sirtalis (assembly GCF_051295495.1). Taxonomy (NCBI): domain Eukaryota; kingdom Metazoa; phylum Chordata; class Lepidosauria; order Squamata; family Natricidae; genus Thamnophis; species Thamnophis sirtalis. Next base: position 53,331,250 of record NW_028261386.1, on the reverse strand, counting down.
AGTGGAAGGGGGAAAAAACTCTAATCAGGGTGCTTAGCATGTAGTGCCTTAGCTTTGGATAAATAAAGAGCAAAAGCTTTGGGCAACTTTCATTTTGCCCAAGGGCTAGGTTGCTGGTATTGAATGTCTACACACTGATGACCTTACAAGCTATTTTTATACTCTACAGGTCTCCAAAAATGTAGCTAACTAGCCTGTAGTGGGAGAATAGGGATGAAATAGAAAGGAAATCCACCCACTACACTGGTAAAAACTTTATCTCTCTTCATTCTGTGCTCTCTCTGTGCTCAATCTATCAACTGGGCTATTTATGGACAAACCATTAAAGCTTTTGTAGAAAGCTTGAACTCTTTCTGACTTCACATGATGCCCCGCTGCTGTGCTGTGTATTTAGATGAAAAGTTGGACACCTTGTCAACCAGGTCCCAAACACTCAAATGAAGGAGTTCTGCCAAGAATAGCAATGTGATTGCAAATGGCCACAGCCAGCATCATCAGAAGTAACTGAGGGAGTATTCAAAATGCTAATGGAGTTGTAAAATGACATTTATAGACTCCATACAAAGTACGGCTACCTCAAATCTCTTTTTAGCAAAAGAAGTACAAAAAATGTATAATGGAGACACTGATGGTAGAATCAGAAAATACAAAGGTGACAGAATTGGGTTCTCTTTAAATCAATTAGAACACTGGGCTTGATTGATTGATTGATTGATTGATTGATTGATTTGCTATTTTTACAGGTTTGGCACTGTTTTAAAAGATCTTGTGTTTTAAAAACTGTCTAGCACACTTCTAGAAAAGTGTTGATGCAAGATACCTACATTATGTCTGAATGGTAGTTTTGGAAGGTCCAGTTAGGCATTACTTAGGTATTGAATAGATTAATGCAGAAATAACTGGCAGTCCAGACTGGAATGGAAAACACATAATGTAAGAGAGAAAATCCATTTTTATTTATTTTTAAGTAGTTTTAAATATTTTAAATATTAATATTTTAGCATTTTTATATAGTAGCCTCTACTATAGTTTTTGTAAAAAAAAACCACATATAGATATGCTCACTATCATTTTGAACCATCCAGTTTTTGCACCCATCTGCATTTTCAAACCATTCACGAAAATGTGCATTCAATTTTAAAACAATTTCCTCACATGATGAATTATTAAATATATTTACTCTCAAAATACACACTTCAAAATTGTCCAGGAATATTTGGGAAGGGATCAAGCTGATAGGTAAACATTTGAATTCATACACATATACAGATCAAGTCAGTTCATATTTACTTGACTAAGTACTTGACTTAATCAATTTTTAAACTTTTCTCTATTTGACGCGCCCTTCATGATGTATTGATATCATGGATTCTATGTTAGGATATTAAAGATAATGTAAAAGTTATAATTAGTATTATATCATGCTTATTCTATGTCATTGCTGAGAATGCTTATATGCATTTTGATACACAGTGATAGCATTACTTCAGAGGTATACTTCTTTTATATTCTTGATGTGCCTTCAAGAGGTAGAAAACTTTGGGAAAATTGATATTAAATTCTGCAAGAAAGTATAGTGGAATAAATCTTTCTGTCCTTCTCAGCCAAATTCAGCATTGCATCACCACCTTCTGTGTATATCAGAGGTGGTATTCAGTAGGTTCTGACCAGTTCTGGAGAATCAGTAGTGGAAATTTTGAGTAGTTTGGAGAACCAGTAAATACCACCTCTGACTGGCCCTGCCCCCATCTATTCTCCGCCTCCCAAGTCCCAGATGATTGGGAGGGAATGGGATTTTGCAGTAACTTTCCCCTGGAGTGGGGAGGGAATAGAGATTTTACAGTATCCATCCCCTGGAATGGGGTGGAAGTGGAGTATCCTTCCCATGCCACTCCCACTAAGCCATACCCACCAAGCCATGCCACTCCCACCAAGCCATGCCCACAGAACCAGTAGTAAAAAAAATTGAATCCCACCACTGCTGTATATGTATGTGTATGCATGTGCTTTTTCATTCTGTTGCTACTTGCATTTTTAATCTGCTTGATCAGATTCTAAACTGAATGTATAGATTTTGCACATTGTTGAATCATTAATGTTCTGCTTTAATACACCCACCTACAGAGTTGAAACAAAAGGGCATATATTTGCTTGCAACATTCCGCAGTAGGCGGCTTATTTTAATTTGCTTGTGTTTTTAAACAACAGTGCCCTTTATCTATAAACTGGCTTTTAATTTCTCCCTAAACAAATAATGAAAATCCTAAATAATCTTCTCCTGGGCTCCTAACGTTTAAATATTTTCCTCCAAATATATTACAATTGGCTCCTAGTAGCTTTTTCCATTAATAAGGTGTTTTTTTTCTACATTGTTGTTTATTAATGTGGTCATTTTAAGCCTGATGCAGAGAAATCTTTAATCAAAAACTCAAAGGAATTAATATAGCTGACATTAAAATATACTTAGTAGTTCCTAATTTCAGTAGTATTCACTAGGAGATAAATGAATTAATCTTGCACTTTCATTTTCCCCCCTTAGAGTTGCCAGCTTGTTGGCAACATTTCAAAATTATTGCTATGATAGGAAATGAACATTCCAGAAGATGAGTGATCGAGCGAGATCACTCATATTATGTCGAACTCTGTTTAGGCTATTTGCCTTTAAAAATACATTATTGTTTTATTAAGCAAATTGAATGGGAAAGGTAATAGAAAGGCAGTAGAAAGGCATTAAAATAATGAAGCTTGCTGGCAGCAACATGCAATGGTGAGAGGAGAACTTTGGTTGGGAAAGTAAGCAGAGATAGATGCAGTGGAACTGATGGCATCATGCTGAAGAATTGACATGCCATCTCCTTAGACCAGTACTTGGGGAGGGGGACCTTAGAGTAAAAAAAATTCCTTGATCGTCCCAAGAGTGTACTGCCATCATGGGTGGGGCTCTAGCCAGTGATGACAACATCTCTCCTTCATTTTTCCTGATGGGAAGGACTTATTGGTTGCGTACTACTGTCATTTGGAACCCACATTGGCTGGAGTTTGCATCACACTTTTGCAGATGTTAGCAACCTGTGGTTGCGGCAGGAGGCAGCTGAGTTGGCAGATGAAGCTATCTAGGTCTGTTACCTCTTCGTCATTGTTCAGGTTGGCTGCTGCAACTTTACTATGTGGTTAGACTGCCTAATATTTTTCATCTTGCCATTAGTGAAATGTTATCCAAAGATGTGCAACAAAGATATTAACATCCAAGATATTTTAGAAGATGTTAACTACTTACTAGAAGCTTTAGTATTAGAAGGTAAAATCAGATTATCACTTCAGTCATTACTTAGTCAGAAGGCTACAGGAATTTATTTATTTATTATTTAATTTATTATTATATTTGTTTGCTTCCCATTTGTTTGCTGCGACCTGATGGGATATCTATTAAAATGGGAAAAGTAATAAAAAAGAATCAGTAAATATTTTAAACAAAAGCTATGCCAGTAAATCTGGATAACAGATTGGAAGAGATCAGGTACCTGTACCAAAAATGGAGATTTAACAGTGCAAACTCTCACACTTATTTGCACATGCTAGGAAATTAATGCTTAGAATCATCCAACACAGATTAGAGTCCTACTTGGGAAGAAAATGTCAGATGTTGAAATTTGTATTAGAAAAGGCTAAACAAGATAGAAAGGGTATTGATGCATTTGAACTCTGTTATTGGAGAAGACTCTTTAGAATACCAGACAGCCAAGAAAAATAAATGGATCATAGAACAAATCATTAGAGTTTTCACTTGAAGCACAAATGACCTCTAACAAATTATAATATTTTGGACATGTTATGTGAAGCCCTAGTTCTTCTGACAAGTGCATAATGCTGAGTAAGGTAGAAGAAAATAGAAAACTAGGACAATCAGCAGTAAGGTGGATGGATTCAATTGCAGCAATGGGACATCATTGTTGGAAGGCATGAAAAAACAGTTTGGGAACAGATAATTATGCAGAAGTTCTTTTTATGAGACTGCTTAGAACAGACACCAAAAAGGTAGCACCGAATCTTTGTATATTTGCATAATGCCAACATAGGCCATGGAAAAGCTAGTAACTTTGAAAATTGGCCAACCAATGAAGTTGCCATTCTGGTATTAACTATAAGGCAGATTTGATTTGATAGTGCAAGACGTATTTTTCCTTCTGTGCTATGCACCTGATATTTTGTTTGTTATCCATTTTTTTCACAAACAGTAGAAACTCCTGAGACTTCTTAAGATACATCAGTAGACAATATTACAGTATTTTGCCTGCTTCTCATATATTTTTGCAACACAAAACCTTGCACAATTGGCATATGCTGCTATCTCTAAAATAATCTCATACCAAGCAGCTATCACGCCTGAAATTTTAATTGAATGTAGAGATACTAGTTGGACTACAGTGGTTCCAAGACTGGAGTTAGGGAAACATCATTGGGAACGTCACAAACATATCAGTTCAAGAACAGAAATTGGTAGTGACGGGTAAATTTACATGGAATCACTCTGCTGAACTTAAAGCTAAGATCTGTACATTTCAACACCTAGGACTGTAGGCTTTTCATGGAAGTCCTAGTCAAGAAACAGACTCAACCAATTTGATTCAAACAATATTGATGTGGGCTATAGTCATATAATCCTTAACTGTGTTTTGCCTTCCCTCTTTCTTACACCTCCAGGAGTTTGAGCAAGGCCACCGTAAGATTCTTTTTTCATGCTTTCTTCATTTCCCTTTTTTTTGTAATTGCCACTGCATAATTTCTCCAAGGTCATCTCTGTGGCTTTCTACAAAGGCACAACAATTGGGGTGCTCAGTTATGACCTGTTTGCAAGAATCAATCTGATTTGACAGTAGATTTGTCAGTCCCTGAATCCAGTACCATATAAAAGATAAAAGGCTTGTTTGTTTCCTTAGCTGCATGGAGGCATCTTTTGCTAAACCTGGTGCTTCAAAGGACTGCCACTACAGAGTAGAGCTTTGTTAAAGTCCAGAAAGAGAATGAAATAAATTTAGGCATGTTGGTTCTATCCTGAGGAAATAAAAATTCACTCTGGATTCCTAACTGCCTCAAGAGATGGCATTTGGCTGAATCAAATGAACCCCCAAGGCAAACACAGCCATATATTCATCCCCGTTTTTCTTGTTTTGGCTTTCTTGCCTCTAATTAAGTGAAACTTTTTTTGAAGTGTTATAACAACATACTTTTTATTACAGAACAAATGAATTAGAGTTTAAAAAGGCAATACCCGTTGGGAGCCTTATGGAAAATTAAAGCAAAATATTTTGTGTTATTGACTTTGATGAACTGGAGTGAACATGGAAAAGTATTTTCATTATAATCATGAAATAGGAAGCTACAGAGAAGCCACAGCTTTAGATTTAATAGTCTTTTGTTAATGTGTGCTACAAAGAGTAAAAATATATCATATGAATGTAGTATTCTTTTACAAATAAGTAAGGGATCCATGCAAGGATCATTATATAATTTGGTAAATAAAAATGAGTGGGAATTACTAATAGCAATGTGTGTATAATATTTTTACATAAAATTAAAAAGTGCAATAGCAACCTAAAAGTTAGCACATTTCATGACATACATCCTTGTGGAATATGCCATAATATACATGTAAGTCTTTGAAGAATTACAAAGCTGGTTGATATTTTAGGCAAAATTTCTGCTACATATCTAAATAGTAATGTTAATAATTCTCTAAGTTTTATTGCAATCATATCAGCATGAATATTTTTATTTGATTAAATAGAGACAGTTGAACTTCCTTCAAAATTTAAATGTCACACTGTGTTTTATGTGGATCATAAATACTCACGTATGTTACTGTACATGGATACTGCATGGCTTGCATCACTATTATACACATAGTGATTGATTGATTGATTGATTTACTGGGGTTTATATGCTGCTCAGTCTAGGGGGACTCTGAACAGCTTACTTTTCCTTCTTTCAGTAAGAATATTAAAATAATGAAGTAATATTACGGGGGGGGGGGGGACTCTTTAACAGTAGCAAATAAAGTTACAAATAAAACCATGGCCACTGAGGAATGATAAACATCTAGACACTTTGCTGAATAGAATTAGAAAACCAAAGTTTTACAGCTTTTATAAAATGAAAAGGTGGGGAATATGTTTTCTGGTAGCCGTCAGCAATCCTGTTCCACAAGTTGTTGGTTGTGAGATCTGTTTCTGAAGTTGAGCTCACCGGAGCATTTGGGATTGTTCCTATTGTACCAGCCTGCCTGTTGCATAACAGCCTTCATGCCTGAGGGGCTGGATACCATCTCAGGACTGCCTGTAGGCATCTCCAGACTCATGGTCCTGGGGGAGTTCAACATGGGATGGGTTTCTGAAGCAGCTCGAGAGTTCATGGCCTCCATGATGGCGATGGATGTCTCCCATGGTTTTCTTGTTAGGGAAGTGGCAATGTGATCTGAGAGAGGAGATTTTATTGATCCCTTGGTCATAATCAGATGATGCTCTGGTGGCTTTGGGTTCTTTAATGCTACCCCTCCCCTCTATAGCGAGGCTGGACCTATTCAATTGATTTGCCCCCCCCCCCAGTGACTGATGGACACAACTAGGTTTTAAAGGGAGTTGGGAGAAACACAGTTCCTGCAGCAGAGTAGGAGTTGATGGAGTTGAAAAGGATCAAGAGACATCTAGAGGGCTGCTGGAGGAAAGGGGACAAATCTGAACTGAATATGAGGTACGGGTGTGATTGAGGCCTACCTTGTAGTGGTAAGAGCAGCAAAGCATCATTACAGTCACTTCCTGGCCCAAATCAAGCTGTTGCTTATTACCTTCAAAGTCCTCAGTGGCAGGGGGCCAGATTACCTGCTGGGTAGGGGCCACAGTGGCTCAGGTAGTAAGACCCTGGGCGTGTGCACCGCAGAAATCAGCAGCTCAATTCCCTTGAGTGAATAAGCTACATAGGGACAAGAAAGGAGCCTCTCCCAATTGCCTACCAGCATTCAGGCATCCCACGAGTAAAAGATAACACCGCCTGAAAAAGTTCCTTTCACAGAGGCTGCCAGCCAACTCAGTGATATCTGGCTAACACATGCAATATGCTAAGAAAAAAATCTGCTGGCTCATCTTGATCCCATTATTTCAGCCTGTCCCACATGGTCAGGCAAGAAAGGTATACCAAAAACTGCAGCAGTTAAAGAATTTTGGCTGACAAGGTCCAGAAAGAAAGCCATTGCCCCCATCCTTTGGAACATTCTCCTCCTAGAGGTGAGGCTGACACCCACTAGCCTGGATTTTCAGAAATGCTTGAAGACTTACCGCTGCTGGCTCCCTCTCCCAGCTCACTTGGGGTTCACGGAGGAGCATGAGAAACTATGTGGCTGGTTACTACTCTGAAGCCCTCCCTCGTATTTTTAATTTTAATTATTTCATTCTTGTTTTAATTGTTTTAGTATAATATTTATCTATAGATTTTGTGTTTTTACATCTATTTATACATCACCCAGAATTGCTCTATGAGGGAAATGGGTGG